>NC_090879.1:11837757-11845257 GCF_036669935.1 Montipora foliosa
TAGTTTTTCCCTTAGCATGCTGTGTTACGAGGAGAAATCGAGATTTTTGAATCCCTAGAATTCTTGAAACTCGTAATTATTCGACGTAATCTTTGCCTCTCTTGGTGAAAAAGTTAGGAAAAATTTACCCGCCATTTTTTCGCGCCAGTTTTCTGTTTCCTAAAGTGGCTGGAAAAATCGAGATTACACTGTATTTTGAAGAGTAAATGCTTAGTACCTTGAATAATAGTCGAAATGTCAATAAAGAGAAGCAAGACTGAATATCAAATCAGTTAAAATATCGAATCTATATTTTGGTTCTCCCATTTTACTACAAAACTCATGTTTTCTTGTAAGCCACGTTAAGGATGTTGTGTTCTTTCTCGAACCCTAAAGCTGGTTAGTTTACCCAGCATAAATAGCCCTTATGCGTGATGACGTATAACTAGCGATTTCACCACCAAGCCTCGAATTCGAAAATCAAACTTTCGAAAACTTGTACATTTTAGCTTGAGCTGAATCCCAAAGGAACAAACTTGTAAAGAAAAGCCACGTGCGAACAGTATTGCACGTCCAGATAATGTGAATAATTTTGTGCAAACGAGGCTCGGTGGTGAATTTTTGATCATGTTACGTCATCACGCATAAGGCCTATTGACTCACCCTGGTTTGGGTGCTAGTCACCGCAGATTAACAACTGATCCAGACTGATTTGGTCAAAGGGGAAGATCAGACCGCCACGCTCAGAAGTCAGGATGGCGCTAAACGTCTCTAGCTTAGCATAAACAGCCATATGGGGCCCACATAAACTGTGTGACCGTTCATGTTTTGAATTTATAGAGGAAATCGATGGGAATGTCGAAAATCCTCGCATTATCGTACTAGATTGTGATAAATATTCTCATTTAACATCAAAATAAACGTATTTTACCTTAAATGTTGTGTGTTGTTGTTCTTGAGGTTGAAGACGGCGATTTTAGCGATTTGAAGGGTTCGGCGTTGGTTGTTCACTCGAATGTACCTACTATTACACAGGCAGTCCCGTGAAATCTGTTTCCCTGTTTATCTTGTTCTAAATAGCAACCAGGAAGTTGAAGGCTAATAAAATCAATCATCTTTTGTAAAATTACCGTAACACCCGACACTGCCTTCCGAACGTGCAAAGCAATGATTGTGTTCGCTACTGTATTTTCCATGGCACGCTATGAAATATTATATATTATATGCCATGAAATATCCCACTTGTCTCTTGTATTTTCTTGGTATGTACCCTCCGTGAGTATTATATACATGAAACAGTCGATCACGTAGCATTAGAGAGCTTAAGCAACGACGCCTAGTAGAAAACGAATTTACATCAGTTTACCGGCAAAATTCGCGATTTTGTAGATGTTTGTTACGCCAATGGCTCCAAAAACGCGATCAGGCTAAATATGCAATGACATCGTTCAATCTCAAACGGAAACACGAAAACTTAGCCGTCGTCACCCATGTTCAGGAGACGACGCAAAACGTGATCATTTCACGTTGTTGTTTTGAGAGGAAGGCCAAGAAATGTAGAAAGATTTATAATGCACGTGCAAAGCTATTGTTTTGGTCATAAACCTTTTGTTTAGTGACGTTCTCGTTGCCGTCGTTGTCGTGGTTTGCTTAAGCTCCCTATTGTCCTTCGATAAACGCCATAAAATTGAAGAATTTGAATGGCGGAAAAAAAAAGGCCTAACTGGCGTAGCTCCAAGTGTCGTCCGTGATCATAGAAATTCACCTGAAGGGCCTTTTCCGGTTCCGGTTGGGGCTTCCGCGTTAACCAATCTCTAGAGGATGAGACCCCCTCTGTGTAAAATTAGACTTCTTTTAGTAGATTAGGAAATGTTGTGTTGAAACGAAACACGTTTTAGTATTAAAGTGTGGTCGAGGAGCGACAACAGTTGAATAGGCCTTTTGCAACTAACGATCACATGATACAAAATCCGCCATGCTGAAGGGCACGCTCATTATTATTCCCCCACTGGGACATTAAAACAATAAGACCTGAACTAGTCAAGCTTGACTTGACTTTGTTTTAATGTCCCAGTAGGGGAATAATAATGAGCTTGCTCTCCAGCATGGCGGATTTTGTACCATGTGATCGTTAGTTGCAAAAGGCCTATTGCCGATTCCCTCTATGATACGAGCTTGCAAGGAATCATGCTTGATCAAAAAGAATTTTTATATCACTTATAACAAACAATGAAGGCGTATTGATAGCTAGTCGGCTAGGGTGCTTATGCAATGACGACGGCGGCGCGGAAGAAAACCCATAGTGAATAAAGGATTTATAATTACTTTCGAATGTTGCAATTTCCTTGATCTATTCAGTACGCCAATCGGTCTTAAAACTTGTTCAGGCTAAATATCAAGTGACAGCGTTCAATTCCAAAAGAAAATACGAAGCATTGGTCGTCACGGTTCAGGTTGTCCAAAACACCCAGAAGTTGCTCATTTTAAGTTGCTGTTTCGAAGAGGACCGTAAAGAAATGTATAAGATTTATAACGCACGTGCTAAGCCATTGTTTTGCTCATGAAAATTTCTTTTGTTGAAGTTTCCGTTGTCGTCGCCGTCGTGGTTTAATTTTCTTAAGCTCCCTATTGACAGGGCTAGCTCTACTCAACTGACGAGGCCAGAGATAAATGAAACTGGAAAGCGTCCTGAGACAAGCAAGACGAATCCATGTCTAAAGAGCTGACGGCAAAGTTAATTATCTTTCGGTTTCGCCCGTACATTCACATGTACAAACGTAGCGGTCTTAAATATGGACATAAAATTACGTATTCGTGAGACGAATTATGCTGAATTCTGTATTTATCAGTGGACAGTTTACTAGCTTTTCAAAATTGAAGTGCTTACAGTCACCTTTTCCCAAAGCTAGCTCAAAATTGTACAAAATAGACGTCTTGAAATGAAGATTTGGATAGTTCAGATTTTGATGTTATTTATCTTTTCAACGCTCGGGGTCGGCCGACGGATTTCAAGTGCGATGTGTTCTATCAAGCTTCCTTTTCTTACCATGCTGGATAGCTGTTCTTGTAGGTACACTGCGGAGATGTAATCATGATCCATGGTAGGATATTGCCTCTTCTTCTCCTTCACAATGTTTTTAAAGTATATTAAAACTTGAAAACAACCGATGAAGAACCAGTTGCAGCTTGGGTTAACATGTAAGTGAGGATGAATTGTTTTGACAACGTTTGAAAAATTTTCGATTTTTCGAAAATATTTTACTTTGGAAGTGTTCGCGACAGCATGCAAGTTTTCATGCTTATACATTTTCGTTAGCAGTACGATTCCTATCAGTGATATTCCCCATTGCGACTTCAGTAGGGCATATAAAGAAGTGAATTGCTTGATGTTTTATCAAGTGTAAGACCACTACGGCTGTGCTTCAGACTCAGCATTTCCGGGTTTCGTTATCGTATGTGCATGCCATCGAGCCCAGAACCTTCCACGAGCCAGGCTATGCAGTGGTAGGGGACGTTTTCGAACCGTTAAAATTCTGATTTGATCAGACGATACAAAGCTTTACACCAGGCTTGGTCTTTCAAACAACCAGTGAAGCTCAGAAATTGGAAGGAGCGGTTGAAGCCAGAAAGCTGAAGCTGAAAGGTTATAATATAAATTCGCGTTTCTTTGTAATCACGCATAACAAAGATTAAGGGACTCTGGACGAGCCTGGCGTGGTCTCCTCGCTGTAAGGGAGGAAGAGAAAGCCAGGGATTATGAGCTGAAAAATGTTCCCGCCATCGCCAAAAAATTACTAAAGCTTGCTGACGAGAGCAATGCCGGTTGGCTGGCTGGGGCCAAAGAAAATCAGACTAGGGATCTCGCGAGCTATTCACGGCGAGGACAAAAAGAGGACCGAAGAAGCGAAAGAAAGAACTGTCGAGAAGAGTACACATCATGCTCTCAAAAGTGCGGAGAATAACAAGAACTGAGCAAGCGCTTGTAATGATCGCACAAGCGACGACAAGAAAGGCTTTTTTTGAGAGCGCTCACAAAAATGATGCAAGTGATCTCACTCTACATGCCTGTCTTTCACTCTTCGACACTGTGCTACGCCTCGTTGACTGTACGCTGATAGAAAACTCGGGCTCGTAGTCCAACGGATAAATAGCTAATGTTTAGAATCAACCAGGGCCTGTGAGGTCAGCTATTTTAGTAGATAGGAAAAAATAACTTACCAATTACGAATGCCATAGACGTAATTCGAACATCAAGCATGATTTATCTTTAAGTTTCCATTCTATATTGACGGCGAACTGTACTGTTTTCTGTTTTTACCAAGGTGTTGTCTGCTGGTATCATGGGACTGGCCTTGTCCACCTCCGCTATACACTCCCTAACTTTGGTAAGACCTACACAGAAATGAAACCTGTTTCGTTGCTTGACTCTTTTAGATTTAAAGCTCCCTCTGTGATCGTGATAAATTACTTTATACCTCATCATAGGAATTTAACGATGCACGTTGACAACGCGAAGAAAATTTACGTGACACAAAATTAACTCGCCTAACTTTATTTTACGCACATTTGCTGAACACAACCGTCTCAATATACATATCTAAAGGGAAAAAAGTATTTCAAGTCATTGTTAGCTCAGTGGAGGTGACCGTAAGGCGGGAGGACGAGCGGGCCTTGGAAATTTTTAGAAGAAAGACTGACGAGGTTAGCTATGCCCTCTGGGAAACGGATCAATACGAAAACCAGTCGAAAGACATTTTGAATTCATTTCATAAATAAGAACTATCAGATACTGACTCCAAGGCATTGATAGTGAAGCTATAAGCAGATGAGGTTTTGTTACTGAAATAAAGGTGAAATAAAGCCGGGTACTTTTTAAAATTAACATCGACGTAAATCAAGCTAAATGTATTAAATTAAATGTATCGATAATTTCCTATAATAAGGTAGTTCCAAAACTGATGACATTAGTCAAAGCTACGTCAGCTTTATTCTGAGTGAAGAAAGACATCGGTTAAGTTTCAGCGGGAGCTGAGGAAGCAGCAGTGGCAGTGCATTTAACACTGCATAGGTAATGGTGGTGGCGCTGGCGGTGGCAGTGGCAGTGGCAGTGGCACTGTTAGTGGTAGAGGCAGCGATAGCAGTAGTGATAGTGGCAGTCAGTGGCAGTGGCAGTGAAATTGGTAGTGGCCGTGGTAGTGGCAGTGGTGGTGATTGTTCGATCACTCAGTCATCATTGAACTGTCATGAAGTTAACAGAAACAACTTTCGCTATTTAACTATCAGTGGTGGTGGCAGTAAAAAAAAAAAAAACATAGTAACTTACATGAAGTAGTTACAACAAAGTTTTTCGCACTCTAAGACCGCCCTCTCTTTCTTAATGATTTTAGATAATGGCTTTGAGGTCTGTCAGCATGGCGTGTGCCTTAGTATCAGTAATAACAGAGTGCATCTATTCCTCTGCTGTGACCAGTCTCGTGAGAAGCAAATACACGAGAAGTACTGCAAAACTGACCCAAATCAAGTACACAGAACAAGAGAAGACCATGTTAGGCATATCGCGTCCTTGGTTGTTATATTTTCCATCTTTGAGATTATCCTGGCTTTTGCAAGCGCTATGATTTGGTGATGCAGATGCAGCAGGTAAAGGCTACCAGCCCTTGCGAGAAATTCAGGTTTTTAAAGTTATAACAGCTTAGTTACTGCAAAATATTGCAAAACATGTAGTCTCATGGTTAGTGCGCTTGTATCGAGCGGTCCAGGTTTGAGTCCCGGCCGGACAATAATTATACAGAGTATAGCTAACTTCAGTTATAACTTACAACTGTTATAAATGTAGGCCTGTGCAAATAAAATAAATAAATAAATAATTCATAACACAAATAAAAAAATAATTAGCGAGAGGAAAATAATATCCCAACATTTTATTCCCAAAAAGAGTTATATAAAAATGTTTTACCTTACATACACTAACTCTGCTACTTTAATTTCAGGTATGCCAAAGGGATCACAAAACAGAAGCTGGAAAAATTGGAACGACTTGTATTTAAACAAGTCATTCCAATTCTCATCTCTTCTCAATGTTAAAAAAAGAAATGTCATAAAAATGTAGGAAAGTATTTTCGGTCTGCGTCATCGATTGCACGCGAGAAGTAATCAAAACAGACAGAGCGCAAAAACCGCTTGACATGCGCACTAGAATCACACTTGTGTTGCCGCCATTCCATTTTCAAAATGGCGGACGACAAATCAAAATCCACCACGTCATTGTGGAGGCTGTCACGCCGCTGGCGTTTCTCTGAGAAAATTTGCAAAAAGATGATCTGAATCTGCCATCATTCAACGATGCTTCAGAGCCGTCAGGGAAGAGATCGGACCAAAACCAGTTCGCCTAAAGCAATAGAGTTTTTGACGAGCTTCGAAGCTTCATTTGACGTTCGTTGTTTAGAGTTTTGCGTTTCTTAAGGTGGTCGGTTACTCTTTAAGCTCAGAACAGAGATATGTTGGAGGTAAATTATTTTCACGAAACATATCAAATATGACTTTTTTTTCGTTGATATGAAAATTTTTGAGAGGTGTTTAAAGGTGGAATTCCGATTTCATACACCAAGAGAGACTTTTTCAAATCGAAGTTTGAAGAGAGGCAGGTTTTTTACCGCTAGTGTTCGTCTTCACAGTTGTAACTGGTTTTACACAGTCCAGTGCCTTATACTTTCACGCCACTCGATATAGTTTGTGAGGTTTTGGGGTCGTAAGTTGTCCTGAAATGCATATAGCGTACACGTACGTTTTTAACTTCGAGTTAATATCTTGTCGACATTGTTCATACAATGTATTAAAGTTTTCTCGCTTTATAAGCCAAGGCGACAGAGCGGCTGCCTGTTATATTAAACAGCGGCAAATATTGACAACAAACCCTGTTATTTTCTTCCCTTTAACAACGTTCATTGCTATGTTTTGTGTAACTAAAAATAAAATATGTCAACTGTCACATCTGACTACCGGGGGATTGTGTGCTTTTTCAAGTTTATGGGGCTCTTTGCAAAGGGCGAGTTAAGTTTATTCAACAAAGTAAGCTGCTTTTTCCGTTTAGAGACTGAAAATGTCAGCAAAGGTGCTCTAGTTCAATGTGCAAAGCGCTTTTTTTGGCTTTTGATGCCAGCAAAACAGTTCACCACACTAGAAAATTTTTATTCACTTGCTACTGGCTCACAAAGACTGCAGAATTTGCCACATGGATGAATACATTTCACCAATGAAGGTGAGTGATGCAATAACATTACAATAGTTGCAATAATAATCTGCCCTGAATTGAATTTCCCCTATCCCTCAATATAGATTCTACGCCCCCTTCTTTGTCAGTGCCAAAAATCTGCCAAGAGAACTGAAGCACTAAGTTACACAGAATTAGTCAGACAGGTACATGTAGAAAACCCTCAAGGATCAAAAGCAGCAGCTGGATATTAAGCAGAGAAAAATCGAGAACGAAAACAAAAACTTTCACAAAAAAACATGAAGTTAAGT
>NC_090879.1:11855257-11865257 GCF_036669935.1 Montipora foliosa
TATTACCCGTTGTGAAAATTTAAAATCCTTAACCTTTTCAAACTCATTAATAATTCATCAAGTTTAAACAAAGAAATCCATGATCGTGACGGTGTTTGGATATCTGATCTTAATTAGCATAGATTTTGACGATTTTACTTCTCCATTTTCTTTTCTATTTTAGTTTCGATTGAGAAGGTGAAACACTCAAGAAAGTGTTTGACCACATTTCCAAACACCTCGAAGTTCGTCAAAAATACTCCGCTACACGTGTTGTATTTTCAACTCTCTTCTGGGTGTTTGGACATGTGACCAAACACGGTCTTTCGTGTTTGATATATTACTTCTCGTCCCTCCTCAGTTATTGCTAACTAGCTTGAGGCCGGTTTTAAAAAAAAATATTGGTCGAGTTCATTTTTGCAAGTTCATGGGCTGAGTTGCAAGCGAGATCCACGAAAAAAAAAATTGGAAATCAATATGTTCCCGGCTGAATACGTTTCGAAGAACCAGGTGTAATCGTCTAAGTTTTTAAACGTTTTGCTCTGAACTTTGGTCGAATAGCCCTGAATGAAAAAGTACGGGCGCCAGCAGCCCAAAAGACTAATTAATATAACCCCAGAATTTTCCGGCCTCAAAATTCGTATAAAAAATAGTGAGTGCATTGGTTTAAATGATGTTTATTTCATTTAACCAATACAGCATAAATCAGACTTTATTAGCTAAACTGCTACTTCTGTAAACAAAATAGATCACACCAGTTTAACGCAAAAGTATTGAGCATATTGTCGGAACTATATATATATTCAAACGATTTGTCGATACAAAAGTACTTTTTCTTCCTTGCTTTTGTGTTTTATTGCTTGTCTCTGTGGTCACTGGACTGTTTGCATGGTGGTATAAAGAATTCGTATATAATTAATAAACACCCCTAGATGGACAAAGGACAAACGTCGGGGCACTTGAGCCAAATGGCCCATCAGACCGGCGCTTATACCAGTTCCATAGCATGAAGAGACAGTATTTTTATTCCCCCCCTCCCTGGATGTGATGCTAGTCCGTCGCAGGGTTACCCCCCAGCATTAAATTCGCCAGTACCCAATTAAACACTAGGGTGGAGAGAGGTCTGGTGAAAGTTAAGTGTCTTGCCTAAAATATAATGAAATGGTGCCCAAACTAACCGATTTCTTGTAGCTTTATCATTTGCTCTGTTTAAACTCGCTCTCTCGTAAAACTTGTCCGTTTTACCTTAATTTTTTATCTTATTGCACTGTAACTGTAATCTGGATTGCTCGTTTGTAGGTTTGTTATGTTTCTTATTTTTGTTATTTTCTCCGCTCCTTTCTGGTCCCTTTCAGCAGTACCGAAAGTGTTAACTAATTTTGTCCACACGGGTGCCAAGTTAATTGGCTAATAACTACAAAGCGAATGGTTTACTTGACTCCCATAGTCTAACTACAATATTTATAAAACGAAAAGATATACTGTAAACATAAAAAGTTGTAATTTATCTGTAACTATAAATTATGACGAAATAAAGTACGTTTTGATATGTTATATTAAGAACTCAATTCATAATAATTATTAGTCAGTTTAGTTAGGCAGACTTAGATATTATACTTTTAAATTACGCTGAAGAATTTTTTACCGGGTATCAATAAAGCCCCTAAGTCAGCTCAACTCAATTGTATTGAACGTGATCAAGGAAGAAGGGTAACGCCTACCATAAAACCCGGGCTTTTCAAATAACGCCACCCAATTTCCATGCAATCCGATTGATTCAACTATCAATTATTTTCAATCCGTACGTTCACCAGTTAGAAACTAGCGCGCGCTCACACCTGAGATTGATTTCTCTTAAAAGATTTCGCTGGAGTGAATGCCACCTGTTCAATGATATAGACATGGGAGAGGGTTGTTTGGGTAAAGCAGTAATCTTACAATCAGGAAAACACTTCGCGTCACTCTCAATTAACGGACTAAGCTAAAGTGGAAGGTTTATTTTTTCCACCGATAGAAAGAAATAACAAAAAGTACTTTTAAGCAGCACTGCCATTTAAGCACTTTTCATTCAAATTACTCGAGATTTGCGTGCTTTTGTTCTCTGGAGATGATACGCACACTGATTGGTCAATAGGTATTGAGTTCTGTACAGGTGAGCCACACATAAAAAGCAATTCACAATGCATTAATGACTATTACAGTTTATTAAATGATTGTCACGGTTTATTAATTTCTTGGAAATCTTCAGTAGGGGCAATAATACGAAGCACGCCAAACCACAAAATTAGCGTCACAGAGATCAGGCGACGCACATGCGGGCCTCGCTTCAAAGTACAAGACAAAAGCGTGACCTTTCAACTTTACAGCGGCCATCATGAACTTGAAACACGCAGTCATGTGACGTGAGGACTAGAGTTGAATTACGAGTACTGGGACGCCCTTTGAATAGGCCTTTCTCAGTTTCCTTGTACCTCTGTTTCAAAACCTTTCTAAGTGCGAAACCATTCTTACTGAAAACGACTTTGATTTGCATGAAAAAAAAAACCTGTATTGCATGTGAATGGTTTCGCACTTAGACTCGTTTTGACAGAGAGGCAAAAGGCAACTCGGAAATGGCCTATTCAGGTATTCTCGGGACATGCGATCATATCACGAAAATAATAACGTTCTCTAAGGGTTCCGAGCAGTTTCCGAATATTCTCGGTTCCAGACCTCGCACTAGATATAACCGCGTCGACTTTGACGGGTTTATCCTTCTCTCCCCCCCCCCCCCCCCACCCCCACCCCTTCTACTCACCCGACGTCTCTATAGGACTACAAAGGAATTGCGACTGCGTCACCACCTTGGTGACGATTCACTGGGGTTGTGATACTATCGCTGAATATCATTTAAGTACCATTCAATGTAAAATTCCTGAATATCATACTCATCACAAGTTTTATTACTAGAGCTTAAGTGATATGGATATAATGTGGCAGGTGAACGGTACGGGCAGGAAAGCCTGTCTCTGTCAATCCCAGCGGACCTACGATTGAGGCCATCAAAGCCTAATCTAACTATAAATACGGTTAAATATGGACAACCATCGAATACAAATTTCACTTTCTCAAGAAACAAACATTTATCCCATCTTGGAGACCAAGAAGGAAAAGCAAGAAGGCTAGACACTCGACTGAGCTGAGGCCATCTTCTGATCGCAAACCATCTGCTGACCTCCAACCATCGGCTGCCCTGCAAATATCTGCTGACCTGCAACGACCGCCTGACCTGCAATCAGCGGCTGACATGCAACCATCGGCTGAGCTGCAACCATCTGCTGACCAGCAATCACCGCCTGACCTGCAACCATCGGCTGGGCTGCAAAATAGGTCGGTTGTGGTGGTTGCAGTTGGATTTGTCCGGTTCCTAATTGGCGAAAGGGGTACACTACCTGAAAACAAGGAATAAAAAAGCCACCAATTATGCAGCATGAATAATTAGGTTTATGTAAAACGGGAAAGGGTCATTGTTAAGGATATCTGGTTGGCGGAGAACAATTGGCTTCATGGATCATATCAGATTTCTACAAAAAGGTGTGTTGCCAAAGAGAGTCCTCTCTTTGCTCCTGGTCGCCTGAGTATAAATGTCGCCGCTCGAAAGCTGTCAAAAATTTTCAACCCTCCTCCGCCCCTTCTTTGATAGCTTGATATTAAGGCCCGAAAACCTCAAGCCCGGATTCGAGTGTGAGGTACAAGTAAACTTCGAATCACGTTTGATGCAACCGCAAGCCTCTTTTGCCACATGATGTAACTTCGTATCATTTCTCGCAAACTAGCAAACTAACAAGCGAATCATGTATTTATAGTTCATTACTTTAATTTAAAACAATAAACTGAAAGAAAGCGACATAACTGTTGCGTGTTATTTGTTTGGAATCACACTGAACGGACAGGAAAATTGACAAGGACAAGTAGCTTTCAGTTATTCTAAGCAAGGCAGCTTTGTGAGGCAGCATGGCTGGGTGGTTAGGGCGCAGGACTTGATATCCGAAGGTCGTGGGTTCAAGCCACGCTCTGACCACTAGGCTGGAGCTGTTTCTCGGTGGACCCTAGTTCAACTGACTCCTTGGTCATGCTTGCAAATAGCCAACCGGTCTGTCTCCCGCCAGTTGGGATTGTTAAGCCTATTAAGTTTATTTGAAAATTATATTTCTTTCAATTAAGTAGCATGTCTGAGCACTAGCTAGGTATTGTTCATGATGAACAACAACGCCGAGTTGGCTATAATCATCTCATATCCAACAAGCGGGAGTGGAATAATTGTTTCATTAAAAACGCCCCCAAAATATAGAAAACTAGACTACAATAAATATAAAAAGGCCCAAAAAATCACGCATATGCTTGCCGTGTTTGTAGATCATGGTATAATGGCTCATAACCCATGATGGCTTAGCCAATCAAAACTCTCGAATTGCATTATCCAATGATCCAGCTTTTAATAATGGTGGATATCCACCACTAGCCACCTCCACTTCGTAAGTCCACCACTATAAGTGTACCTGATCCTCTCGAATAGGCTCTCAGCGCTTTCAAAATTTCTCAAAAAAGTCAGATTGTAGATGAATCACAAGTAGCCTTTCGTTCTATTGGTAACTATGTGTACCTGATTATCTTGAGGAGGCTCATAGCCTGTGTCACCACAGCTCTTGGCGCTTGCAAAGGCAAGGATCATCTCAATGATGGAAAATAGAATTGCTAAGGAGGATATGGCCAACATAGTATTTTCCTGACGGGTGAACTTAAATTCGGTGTCCTTTTCTAAGAAGCGAGAAGTGATCATGAATCTCGCCTTCCGATATACCAAGCTGGAAATACCCCATTGGTAGTGGTACATTGTTGCTGCTGACATCACAGCGCAAGCCACACTGACTGACTTGAGGGCATAAATCTGAAAGAGAGCAAGAAAGAAGAGAAGCGAGTCAGAGTGAATGAGTACATGGCCGTGCCGTGTCGTACCGTGCCGTGCTGTTCCCTTCCGTACCGTGCAGTGCCGTGACGGTGCCATGCGGTGCCGGATGTACGCTCTGATGTTGTGCTCCAAGGGGGAAGAGCCCCCAGGGTTGTGCTGTTGTAGACCTGGCTTCGACAAACATTAAGCTAGTTTTTGGTTTATGTTTTTAAATATGGGAAATCAAGGACCATTGCTAGTCTTTTGGAAAAACCTTACTCAGAGAATGCTGTAGACAACTGTCTTACCAAATTCGGGGGGCGTCGTGACATGCGGGACAAAACCAGGCCTACGATGCCAACTGGTAACACCTTGGTTGAAAGAAAAGAGAACAATCAGACACTATCAGGATGATTTACAAAGAAAACATTTAACTAAAAACTGATGCGGGTGTAAAAGATGTTTACACTTCGTAAGACAGTCTCTGAGTATGTGTTGTCTTAACGCGTTTGATGGTCCGTGCGGCTTGGGTGCAAGTGGGGCTCATGTCTTCAAATACTTATTTTTATTTATTTAATTTTATTACATTACGTTGAGTTGAAGCTGAAGGAAGGGGTCGGTAGGCGAGAGGCTGTAAGGAAGGGATTCGATGAACAATAGAGCCTGTTTCTCATGCAATCACTGTATTCAGCCGGCGATAAAATTTTACATATTATGCCAGCAATGATTATTTTGGGCGAAATAGTGCCACCGACAAACGAATGAAGCATTCTGCCGGAATAATAGCAACAAAAACTGACTGACAATTGAGGGGCTTTAGGCTTGTTAAAAAGAATCTGGACACTAGTCCCTCAATTACACAGTACACAAAGCACATGCCCAAAGGTTTTGCGATAAATTCAACACTCTTCAGCTGCATCAGAGCGAGTGTTTTTGTTTTTGTGTTTTCTTTTGTTTGTTCTTTTTTTTTTCGTTACTCGAATACTCATTTAACAATAATCAAGGTAGAGTAATGGAGGATAACATTGAGGCGTCGCTATTGCTTCAACATAACAAGTGCTTAGGATATATATTAGGTTTTTCATGTTGACATAATGGAGCAAAATAATGAGTTTTTTTCTTTTTACCATACCAATTTGAAAGAGCTTGTTTCTCTCGGAACCACTGGAGTCTGCCACAAAGGTCGAATTGGTGATTCACCTTACACTGATATCAGTAAAACTATGGTTAAAGCTTTATTCGTATGGTTAAATCTCCCCACATCGCCAAAATTAATATTGAGCATAATTATCCAAATCTTTTGAAATCCTGCAACAAAAATAACTTAGCATTTTGCCGTTTAACACTGTTTTCTGTAACGTTTTATTGTTCACCGCTACTAATATAAACATAATTGTTAGCGAAATCATTATTTTATTTAAGTGTGGCAATACTGAATGGAGGTCACACATATTGGCAAAGTTGAGTTATGTCTGTTCAGCCCCCAAAAAAAACAAACATGTCAACCCTCTCTCCACCATTGTATAATTACAGATCGCATCCTAGGCGAATGCAGATCAATATTACGCGATATCGATATCCCGCGTATTTCAGCGGAATACGATCACTGTAGTGTCAACAGTTATAGAGAATTCTGTCATTTCTCACAGTTAATGTGGTTTTGAACCTCGCAAGTCGACTATCAAAAGATAAAATTTAAGGTTATGGCTATTGAACCACCAGACGAGTGCAGCCACGCAAACAGATCGATGAAGACTGAGAAGTAGTTATGCTTCTGAGCGAGAGTCTGGATTTGAGAGCTAGAATTTCACTTCATAGTTTTCTTAACTGCAGACCTCGTTCTTAGGCACCTCGGTTAAAAACGCCTTTAAGTTATTTCTAAGCTCACAGTCACAATTTTGAGCAATTAATTCTCAGCGATTAGCTAAGCACTCACTCACTCCCCTAGCAAACTGTAATTGACAGTTAAGCCGCTGTCACACGTTGAAACTTTTAGCTGAAACTCATGTGCAACGGCCCTGCAAAAAAAGTGTCAGCAGGCGTTGCACCGTGTAACATAAAAGGTCGAAAATTGTTCGGAAACGTTGAAACTGGTCTCGAAATGTTGTTTACATGGCCTTAGCCGGTTTTTGCTTGGCTTACGCAGCGTAGTTTGACAAGAGCGAGGGAGACCGGTTTCACAAAGTGGTGTTACACGGTGAAACTCTTGTTTTTGTCACCAATGCGATCGTTGCGACCCTTGCAGAAGTATAAAGCGGTTCTACTTTTCGTGAAACTTGTCTCGCAACGGAAGTTCAAAACGTTTCACGAAACCATGTTACACGGTCCAACGCGTGCTGAAACATGTTTCGGAACGCCGTTGCACACAAGTTTCAGCTAAAAGTTTCAACGTGTAACAGCGGCTCTATTCATTTCAGACTCACGGTAAAAATAAATTCAAGCTATGCATGAAGAAAATAAGTAAACTGACTAAAGACGGTGAATATTACAGAATGATTGAGCAGCTGGTGGTATAGAATTCGATTTTGAAAATGGTTCATGCGCTTTCTCATGGCGTGAAAGTTCACCGTGATTCCAGAATGATTCAAGTCTAAAAGTCAAACAAATAAACAAACCCTTAAAACTGTTGTTCCACAGAAGGCTAACTCGAGTCGCTGACACATGCATGGAACTTCGTCAAGCGAAGTATATAGCTAAGAAAATGAATTGTTCTCACCGATCGGAAGCCAGCTGCATGAAACGGCTGTAACCCGCAGGGTTTAAAAAATCTACGAGCAGTCTAGAGCGTTTGATTAAACGAGGGAGGCAACGCATGGAACCGTGCGACCAAGTTAAGTCTACTTACAATGGCAGCTGTCCAAAATGGCGCCATCAGAAAGCTGGTATACAAGTATCGTACTTCAAATCGATCTACTAAACCAAGAATCAAGAAGACGGCGGTCATTACGAGCTGAAATATGGAAACGACTTTCAAATCCTGACTGTTGTACGCCATTTTACGTCAAGTTGTTCAAAGTTGTAAGAATTATTGGAATCAAACCTGGTGTGCGGAAAATAACAGATAATTTTCCGCATACGTGACTTACAGTAACTGATAAAGGTATATGAGGCAATTAATTCGTGACAGGTTTTTTCTTCTTTTTATTTAATGTAAACGTTAACTGTGGTTTTGGCGACTGAGAGAAATTTCATATGCAAATTTGTAAATATGCAGATACTAATCACACGCGCCTCTTGTATGGTCCTTCTGTGGTATAAGCTGAATTTCAAAATTCAGGTCTATATTTCTTTCAGTCACTTCGCCAAACTGTAAAATGGGGCATAACAGACGATTCTTTAAAGTCATCTCTATCGTTCAGGTTGTGATGAGCGCCATCTTTTTGGTGCTTGGCATGGTGGATAGGTATGAAGTCCGCTTCGTATACACCAGCTACGTGTTTGCTCCTTGTTGGATAGCTGCTCTTGTAAGTATTTCGGGTTCTTGTTTCTCATTTAGAAGTTGTCTTAATGTTATTTTAAAAGAAAGTAAGCTAAGACGGTTATAGTTAAGTCTGGGTTAGTTTTAGTAGAATCCTTCGATCATGTGACAGTGGTAGGTTATCACTGCGTGTTTATATTCTAACAAGTACTATTCCAAGCAGTCCACGTTTAACAGCGATGGAGAGAGTGATTTATCACGTACTATTTATTATTTATCTCAGTAGTATAGGAGTTGGGAGTATGAGCTCTTTTTTCATTATGAGTTCAATTTTACGCTCAATTTTGCGGTCAATGCTAAATCTTTCAAAAAAATTTACAACAGAATACAGCTGCAAAAAATTAATCTATATATTTTTCTTATCAGTAAGATTTGTGAGTAAACTTTAGTAGTAAACTTTGTAAGTAATTAAAACTTTGTGAGCAAAGTTTAGTACTAAACTTTGTAGGTAAACTTTATGAGTAAACTTGATGAGTAAACTTGATGAGTAAACTTTGGTAGTAAACGTTAGTAGTAAACGTTGTGAGTAAACTTTATGCGTAAACTTTGTCGGTAAAGTTTGTCATTCAGATTGTTTTAGTGTGTTGATTTTATAATGCCCGTAAGCATATGATTTTATTCCATCGTCTAATAAATATCATTTGTCATCGTAGCATGAAAATGACACTTTGTTCAGCTTATAGCTATAGCTTGCAAGTTGATGATTGTTGCTTCGAATGGGACGTATACAAAACATGGACCCCAGGTCCATGGACCACCCCTGTGGACCCGGTCCATGGACTACCCCTGTGGACCACCCCTCATTTTGTACCCTCGATATGTTTTACCAGCGGAAAAAAGTTTTAGGCGAAAGAGAGAAGTGATCCTCGCACTTATCTGGAAAATTTAAGCACGAACCCGTGACTAGGAGCGAACAGTTCCCTTACTAAGCCTATGTCACGGTATTTTTACAGACCAGGAGCCCATGTACTATCTATTTAAGACTACTTTTTCTGCAAAAAGACAAAGACAATTCCTGTTCGGTGACGATATGACGTCAAGCTAGTTTCTTGTGATAATATTGGTCATCGGGGTCCAGCAGGAGTCTCATTAGCGGGAAATTCAATCAAAAAATAAATTGATTTAAGCAATAGCCGGTTACAGACACTTATACCACCTATTGGTGGCTCCAAAGGGCTTCGTCTAAAAACCGCTTTTCTGATATAAGTTCATTTCATTCATAGTCCTTCACCGGAACAAATGAGCCCAACAAGTTCAGCTGCTCCCAACTGAGTGACTTCAAAGCTCAGTTGGTAGAGCTTTGCACCGGCATCGCAGAGATCATGGGCTCGAATCCCATTCAAGCCCCCTGAATTTTTCAGGCGTCTATAATTAGAGACAATTGCATATAAGTGTGAAGATTTTTGTGCTTGTAATTTTGCAAAATGAGGGGTGGTCCACAGGGGTGGTCCATGGACCTAAGGTCCATGTTTTGTATACGTCCCTTCGAATGGTTTTCATTATATGATAGATTTGTTTGTTGTTTAATAGAACATCTTTGTAATTATCATGCTTGATATTCTTTTTTATGACATTCTTTTTTTATTTCCTTAGCTGTTTTATTATTTTGATCATTG
>NC_090879.1:11870257-11875257 GCF_036669935.1 Montipora foliosa
GAAAGTATCCTAATCATTCTTAAAAGCTAACCTTAGGCCTAAAAACTTTTGTTTAGGCCCAATTAGGCCAAAGGTTAGCTTTTAAGAATGTTTAGGATACTTCCTGTATTGGTGAAACAATGACCTGCACTCTGTGACCTGCGACCTGCGACCTGCAGATTAGACCAACCGTCCGATATTCTGGTAAAAACGTGGACGAAGCAGCTTCAATTGCACATTCTAAATTTCCCAGTTTTTCAGCTATCGAGTTCCATAACTATAAAACTTAAAGATCATTTTAAAATCAGAAAAGAACCAAGTGGTTCAACGTTGCTGTTGAGAAAAGTGTATGCCAGGCAAAACAAGTTGCATCTTGGTAGCCTGAAAGTTAACTGACAAAATAATTTGCCTGTACGTGTTTAAATTAACAAATACACCGATACATCACTAGCGTTTCATGTTTAACCGGAGAATTAGGAAAGCAGAGGTTCGAAGGTGTAATAGCTGCTGAGTTTTATTCCTCAGTTATCGAGTTCCATAGGTATAAAATGACTTTAAAATGGTTTGCTTTAAAATCAGAAAAGAACCAATTCACCGTTGCTGTTGAGAAAAGTGTATGTCAGGCAAAACAAGTTATATCTCGGTAGCCTGAAAGTTAAGAAATAATTTGCCTGTGTTTAAATTAACAAATACACCCAGACATCCCTAACGTTTCATGTTTCACCGGAGAATTAGGAAAGCACATGTTCGAAGGTGTAATAGCTGTTGAGTTTTATTCCGGCCTCAGTTATCGAGTTCCATAAGTATAGAACTTAAAAATGGATTGCTTTAAAATCAGAAAAGAACCAATTCACCGTTGCTGTTGAGAAAAGTGTATGCCAGGCAAAACAAGTTCCATCTCGGTAGCCTCAGTGAAATTAAAGAAATAATTTGCCTGTGTTTAAATTAACGAATACACCAAGACATCACTAACGTTTCATGTTTCACCAGAGAATTAGGGCAGCACATGTTCGAAGGTGTAATAGCTGTTGAGTTTTAGTCCGGTCTCAGTTATCGAGTTCCATAAGTATAAAACTAAAAAATGGATTGCTTTAAAATCAGAAAAGAACCAATTCACCGTTGCTGTTGAGAAAAGTGTATGCCAGGCAAAACAAGTTCCATCTCGGTAGCCTCAGTGAAATTAAAGAAATAATTTGCCTGTGATAAATTAACGAATACACCAAGACATCACTAACGTTTCATGTTTCACCGGAGAATTAGGGAAGCACATGTTCGAAGGTGTAATAGCTGTTGAGTTTTAGTCCGGCCTCAGTTATCGAGTTCCATAAGTATAAAACTTAAAAATGGATTGCTTTAAAATCAGAAAAGAACCAATTCACCGTTGCTGTTGAGAAAAGTGTATGTCAGGCAAAACAAGTTGCATCTCGGTAGCCTGAAAGTAAAGAAATAATTTGCCTGTGTTTAAATTAACAAATACAACAACACATCACTAACGTTTCATGTTTAACCGGAGAATTAGGGAAGCACATGTTCGAAGGTGTAATAGCTGTTGAGTTTTAGTCCGGCCTCAGTTATCGAGTTCCATAAGTATGAAACTTAAAAATGGATTGCTTTAAAATCAGAAAAGAACCAATTCACCGTTGTTGTTGAGAAAAGTGTATGCCAGGCAAAACAAGTTGCATCTCGGTAGCCTGAAAGTTAACTGACAAAATAATTTGCGTGTGTTTAAATTAACAAATACACCAATACATCACTAGCGTTTCATGTTTAACCGGAGAATTAGGAAAGCAGAGGTTCGAAGCTGTAATAGCTGCTGAGTTTTATTCCTCAGTTATCGAGTTCCATAGGTATAAAATGACTTAAAAATGGTTTGCTTTAAAATCAGAAAAGAACCAATTCACCGTTGCTGTTGAGAAAAGTGTATGTCAGGCAAAACAAGTTATATCTCGGTAGCCTGAAAGTTAAGAAATAATTTGTCTGTGTTTTAATTAATAACAAATACACCAATACATCACTAACGTTTCATGTTTAACTGGAGAATTAGGGAAGCAGATGTTCGAAGGTGTAATAGCTGTTGAGTTTTATTCCGGCCTCAGTTATCGAGTTCCATAAGTATAAACTTAAAAATGGTTTGCTTTAAAATCAGAAAAGAATCAATTCACCGTTGCTGTTGAGAAAATTGTATGCCAGGCAAAACAAGTTTCATCTCGGGGGCCTGAAGGTTAAGATAATTTGCCTGTTAAATTAATTTGAAATAAAGAGAATAAAGAAATAATTTTCCGTTTTTTAATTGCATGATGCTGGCCGTTGTATACCGTGTTTTAGAAAATATTTCAAATTGACTCTGGACTATTTTGACACGTCACTCAAAATTAATTTTAAGTAAGTTGAAATTATGATGAAGTCGGCCCAACAAATGTGTCGGGATTAACACCTCTCTGTCCCTTTGTCTCTCGCTCTGCCTTTTTAGTGTGAGTCTTGTCACAACTCCCACTGAGATTTAGGTAATTTTTTTTACCTAAACAGCGGGGACCCACATTCCTGACCCAATTTAAGCTCCTCGTGGTTTTTTTAAATTTGGTATTATTTCATTTCTTTTTCTTTTTAATTTTTTTTAATATACGTGTATAAGCTAAACAGCAATTATTCAATAACCCAATTATTTGTTTTAAATTCTTCATTTATATTATTATATTAGATTTTTTATTCAGAATCAGAATCTGAATCAAATTCATAATAATTATCTAAATCTGGATCATAAACATAATATTTCAGCCAACTAGGTTCAGTCATTTATAAGCAATAGTTATGAATGCAATTGTAAAAATTGCATTCATAACTGCGAAGATCATAGGTTCATTTGATTTGATATCCACAGTTCATATTTGATTCATTTCAAATACCATTTCATCATTGATTCATTCCTCTCGGGACCATTGGAACCCACAAATGACCAGCTCCCGACGTCAGTAGCTTCATAGCTCAGTTGGTTAGAGCGTCGCACCGGAATCGCAAGGTCACGAGTTCAAACCCCGTTGAAGTCCTGAATTTTTCAGGCTTCTCTACGCAATTGTAAAAGTTGCATTCATAATTGCGAAGATCATAGCTTCACTTGATACTTAAGAGAATAATCTTATTTTTTCATAGAGATCAAATGTTGAACCACTATTTTGAATAAGAATATCATAATTTTTGATGTTATCAATTCCTGTTTCTGAAATATGGCTATCATTATTATTTTGACCAGGTCTATCAACTTTAATTAAAAGACCATTATGTTTTTTATCAAGATCTGCTTCATTTTGAAAACGAACATCAGAAATAACAAAATTTTTAATTTGGTTGTTTTCAAAAATTTGATTGATTCATGTAAAACCGAAGGATCGTCCATCGGATGAAAAAAATAGCAGGCATCGTTTATAGGGTTTAATGCAAATTTTGCGATTTTTCCAACATTGGTGAGAGCAAACGGTGCTGGGCTTCGAGGAGAGTGGAACATGATCCCGCGCGTGCCGCAAGTAAAGAGTCGGCAATCCGACAACATGCCGAAAGAACCACCGGCACGACATCCATCCACGCTACGGCGAAATTCTTGAAAGGAATGAAACTAATTACAAGCGCAGAATTTTTCTGGAGTCTTTACACTCAAACATTGATAAGAACTCTGTGAATGAAAGAATGGAGTTCCCAAGGGCATATGTGCCGCTGTTAAGATCTCTTGGGAACAAAAATATGAAGCACTGGTTTTGTATTTTACATTCATTGTCCCCCGAAGAAGAACCAGAGATACGGTTCGTAAAATTTGGGAAACCTTTTTAAGTTTAGATCAGTTTTAAGCCCCTTTTTGAGCAATTTTATAAAATTTGCTCCTAAAGCTTACTCGGCATAAAGTTTACTTACAAATTCTACTACTAAAGTTTACTCACAAATTTTGCTCATAAAAAAAATACATAGATTTATTTTTTGCAGCTGTATTCTCTTGTAAATGTTTTGAAAGATTTGGCATTGACCGCAAAAATTAAGCGTAAAATTGAACTCAAAATGAAAAATGAGCTCATGCCCCCAACCCCTATACTACTTAACTCTGTGTTGGCTGGAGGAGAAGATGACTATTCCGTGTGCACGCAGACTAGAGAGACGAAAGAGGGAAAGAAAAGCTAAATATTTTTATTACAAATTGCACCTCGTGTTCTCGCTTGAAAGGTCAGTCTGAATATGTCTAGGAATATTTGTGTAAACAAACCTTTCATGCAATATGGGCTTATGTCGACGAGAAAATGCATATCACGTCGAAGTAGTGCTTGACTGCGGCGTAACGGCAGCAGAGGGAGCTCAAACAATGACAAGGGCGACTACAAGAAGGAAGGCTGGAGAAAAAAGAGATTGAAATTTGCAATTGTCTAGAACTATCTACTAGGACTAGGGTATCTAAAAGATAACTAGACGCTTCCTACACTGACACTGGGTTGCCTGTGGTACGTGTTACGGAAAAACAGAAGGCACTGAACTGCGGCATTCTAGTTAATTTTTTCAAGTCACGGGTCATTAACACCATTTGAGGGGTCACCCAGATGTCGTGCTAGCAGAGGCCCTTTTACTCAGACGTTCACACTTTCAATTGTTTTGTAATGTCCTGTCCCATTTTGAGGTCTTTTAGTTTTTTGAGCGTTGGTAATAAATTCAGTTTACAGATAACAAAACACGCTGTTGAGTAAAATTCACTCGTTTCTTCTTTAAATAAATAGTCTGAAAAAAATCTATCTGCAAATTGCTCTGACGGACCTTTTCCTGCATGTCATGCAGATTTTGCAGTTGCCCTAAGCAAACGTTTATTGCACACACTAAGATGTTGTTTCCGCTTCATAATTCCTCTTCTTTTCAGTCTGATCTGATGCCAGGTCAAAACATTTTTTGGTTTTACGTTTGCACCAAAAAGTACCGTAAAATCCGGGAGTTAACAGTAAAAGACAAGGCAAAAGACAGATGAAGGAAAATAATAACATAGTTTTTATTTATTTACG
>NC_090879.1:11880257-11895257 GCF_036669935.1 Montipora foliosa
CAGCCGCATGCTACTAGATTGGCCTACTCCGAAATCAGTAGAACACTGACTCTGTTGTTTCTTTTGCCTCATCTCAATGCCGACGCTATAATTAAACTGGAGGGTTTTACTCTTCTACTCTGAGCTACACTTCATTCGGTGTCGTGAACTAGCCAAGAGAGATGTAAAGCCCAAAATATTCCGTTTTTGTTATTTTGTCAATGTTTTTAAAAGATATGCAGGCTATGATAATTGGCTCTTTAATCTTGATCTCGGTCGTGTGTAAAGACCTCACTGCGTTCGGTCTGTACTCACGACTTCGCTCAAGATTCTCCCATACAGACCTCCTGCTCGGTTAATAATAGCTAATTATCGATTAAATGTCGATAATCAGTTTATCGATTGACGAAGCCTGGCAAAATTCGCCTTTTTTTCCATTTTATGTTGACCATTTCCTTTTTTTCCTCCAAGGTGTTACCAGCTGGCATAATGGGAGTGATTTTGGTCAACAAATCAAGCCCCTCCTCAACTTTGGTGAGGCCGAAATGGAAAATTCCGATTTACCTTCATACATAAAACGGGACAAATATTTTATCCGCTTAAACATCTCAAATTATCGCTCTTTTCTCGTGATACAAAAACGACACGTTTGTTCTGGAAACAATTACATTTTGATAAAATAAGAGCGGAGCTGGAACGCCAAGCGGAGCACCATAACTATAGGAACAGAACCACATGCATGCGTCGACAATTCTTTTTTCATGGTTAACTTTAACATGGCTAGAGGCGTGGATCGCTGGTGCCTGCGCCCTACGATAAATACGACGACTTCGCGCTACATGGCGGCAATACTCCAGCCACTAGAAGGTCGACCGAGGCATGCTGCCTCGATGTTGGATATTTTGATATTTAACATCCATTTTATGGTCAATTGACACCTGTCAAAACAAGGTATCTACTGACCAGTATCACGTGACCATAACGCGGGCTCAGGTTCACATTTTTTTTCAAGTTCACCGCTGCACGGCTACTGGTTTTCGATTGGATCACAGGCTAGAACCACGTTAACTTATTGTAGTCAGGAGCTCTGCTTTTAGGCTTAGCTAAATCTATATATTATTTTTCCTTGTACGTGGGGTTTACTCTGAAGTCGCCTCGGTTTTAATTCTTTTCAGATTAACGCCGTGAGCTCCGTGAGCATGACAAGCGTCATAGTATCAGGCATAACAGCGTATCAATATATATGGACTGTGAATAGAGTACTGGCCGTCAACCTATTGAGCACGAGGAATTCGGGCTCCTTTCCTTTTGTCAAGAAGGACGCAGCTCTTAAACTCACCGACCAGAAAAATACTGCGGTAGCAATAAGCTCCTTGGTTGCAATATTTTGCATCACTGAGGTTGCTATTGCCGTTTGTGCTGCTTGGATCAGTGATTCTCTCTTCCAGACCCCCCAAGAGAATCAAGTCAGTCAGGTATGTCAAGTAATATATCTTTTTTATCTTTTACAAATAACTTTCATACCATGGCATAAAAAAATCAGTCAGTTACAATACAAGTAAAGCGTTGTATACCGATGGTATTACACCCAACCTTCCCAACACGCGTTGCGCGCGTTTCGCATTGATTGCGTTGGCCACTGTATTCACTATCAGTTAGTAATGGTAATTGCACCGAGTGGAGTACAATTCAGGGAGTAATCGGGCGAGTAATTTCAAAATCGGACGAGCGCAATAAACATAGGTAATACAATTGCAAAGATCACAAAAATTAAAATGTAATGACTTACAAAAAGAAATTACAACTAACTGAAAAGAACCATAACCCAAAATCTACGATTTGCGGTCATTACAGTCACTAACAAGACTTAAACAAACAAAAGTGCTCTAAAGAGTAAAAACGTCTCAAATCTTCTTTTTGTCTATCTCAAACTTTGTGCAATTACGTATCCCAGTCCAATTACTTATTAATAGTATTTATAACAAATTTCGAAATTAAAAACGTCTTTGGGAGACTTGTTTGAGCGAAAAAGTCAGTAGCGCTTGCTATAAATTTTAATAAAACGGTCCGCAATGCGTACTTGTGGGCTTATGGCAACACAGTGTCATTCCATAATTGGGTTGACATATTCCAGAAGTACTAGAACGATAAAAATAGGAAACATTAAGAAGGAAGCCATTAAAGCGCACGTAATTGACATGAGAGTCACGTGGGCATCCGATTACAGGTATCCAATTACAAAAACTTGTAATATTTGGATACCTGTAATTTGACATCCAGGTGATCGCGCGCCGATTACGTGACAAATAGGCGCGCGGAGAACCGATCGCGATCAAGAATTTTCCTATAGAAAAGATTAATCAATTAATTAATCAATCAATCATTCATTCAAATCGTCCGCCCGTTATATTTCACGGCTTTTTTTTCCAGTTCAAATGCTAACCGTGATTGGCATGGCTCAATGTAAAGCTGTTGAAATATAATTTTCCTTTTAATTGAACTTTCAGGCAAGAAATGTGAATAACCAGTTTGAAGACGGACAAATCCCATTGTCGCCCACCTATACAGCAGCTCAGCCGATGATTGGTATTCCACCATCCAGCAACAATGCCCTTCAGTAGCTGTCTTGCTTGCTTTTTCACAGTTATTATGTTTAGCGTAATCTGTACTCCTATCGTCAACGATATGCGTCATCTCTGTGGACTCACTTGGCTGCGACAGACCAGGCTAAACCACATTCGATTTGTTGAATTGAACATAATCCAAATCTTTTTTTTTTTTTTGCAACAAATGTAACTTAGCGATTTACCCCTTAGCACTGTTTCTCTAACGTTTTATTGTTCATCGCTACCAAAATAAACTTAATTCTTAGTAAAATTATCGCAATAAAAAGTGTGGCAATAATCAATAAAGAGGTGACGCATATTCTCAAAGTCCTAACATGTCTGTTCAGCCCAGAAAACCCTGTCAATCCTCTCTCCACCATTGTATAATTACAGGCCGCATCCCAGGCGAATGCAGATCAATATTACGCTATTCCGCGTATGAAAATGGTTCATGCGCTTTCTCATAGGGTGAAAGTTCACAGTGATTCCAGAATGATTTAAGTCTAAACGTCAAACAAACAAACAAACAAACCCTGAAAACTTCCTTTCCTTTCCTTTACTTTTTCTGTATTCTCGTGCCTGTGCTTGTTCTTTCTTCCGCTTCTGGTCGCATTACTCTTTGTTTGTCACTGAGTTATACCGTAAAATTCTGGTTATAGGCCTCCCCCTGATTATAGGCCCATCTACTTGGAAACAAAAAAAAAATCATCCGGTTATAAGCCCCCCCCGATAATAGCCTCCCCTCTAGTTTTCCTTGTTTTCTTAATATTATGTACTCTTGCAGAACCCTGTACTACTTCAAACACAAAATTATGAAAGAAGACGGAATAATAACAACTGAGAGAATTAAGTGCAGGAAGCCCCGCCGCCGTGAACTAGGAATCAAGATATATAACAATGACATCGACGATGAACTCTGAGCCTCCGCTTTGTTGCGTTCCGGTTACCTTCACGTTGTTAAGTTTTGATTTTGTTCCTAAAATTGACATGTATTCGATTTATAATTAGGCTTGAAGGTTTAATTAAAAATTAGTAAATTAAAAACCTATTTCCGGCAACACCGCTGTGGTTCATTTCAAAACCGTATTATTATTGTTACGTTTTTTTTATATTCCGCCGTTTTCTTTATTTCCTTTTGTTCGTCCACCATCATTTGTACATACGTCGTCGTTACCTGTGTCTTCAAAGATTGGTTGCAAACTTAGAGAACTTCTGGCCTTTTGAGTGAATACGAAAATAGCCAGAAATGAGATATTTCTGCACCTGGCCATGGAGTAGTGGACACTAAAGCTAACCCAATCAATGCACAATGTGGGTACGATGGAGGACTATATTAAAGATGAATATCATGTGGGTGTCCATTTTAGACCGGCACCTCGTTCAGTGTACCTAATTTTGTAATTTTAATTATTACTTCCGGGCATTTATTCTTAATTTCGTTTGGCCTTTTATCCGTTTAGGCAAACTGTGGAAGCGAGCTTCGAACTGTGTGGCCCCTTAGCCGCGCTATCTCTTAAGAGATGGCCCCTACCCAGAAGTCTCTCCAATTGCATTAAACGACAGTGGAGCGAGGTTTGCTTCGTCGTTCAACCCAGCTGGGCCAGAAAACAAAAATCAGAGTAGCATTTGCACTTGTACTCCAAAAGAGAAACATTTGTATAATTATCATGCCCCGTTGCCCCAACAGTACTCCTCGTTATTATCGAATGTAAAATGTGATTACTAACCACAGCAAGGTCAATTGACCAGTTTTATTTAAACCAAAAAACCTTGCATTACATATATGCTAAAGCAACGGGAAATATTACAGCAAGTCAACGGAATTTCCTTTTTTGCATGGTTTTTTCCAACCATCTGACGCCTCACAATGGAAAGGCCAATTTAAAATGTCCGAAAACGCTGTTCATACATGCAAGGGCTTAAAACACAATTTCCTTTAATACTTATTCTTCATGATCACTAAGTCCACTGTGAGTTTTGCTTTAGCTAGGAGTCAAGTTATCACGGTCTTGGACTGGAACAGGACATTGAGAAACCAATAAAGATCAAACAGAGCTCTGCATTCATGCACATCATAGATGTGAAAGCATTTCCCTTGAAGATAGCCTGCAAACGACCAAAAAGAAACTCTTATAAATTCATCGATTAACTAAATGGTATACCATGTTCGATGCTAGAATGGTCATTTTAATACAAAGGAAACACTTTGTGTCAAAAATAATTAGCACAGCACTCAGTTATGTAACTACTAATTGAGTCGTAGATCAATAGGGAGCTAGTTTCATCAGCGGGGTTCTCAATTGGCTGCCAAAAAACCAGTGACTACTTGCACTAGGCGCGTCAGCAGAGCAATGAACCAATCAGAATTCGGAGGAAATACGAGTCACGCGCTTCTTACGTCCAAAACTGACGCGTTTGCTCTTGCTAGGGGAGTCCTAGTTTGATCAGATAAACGTATGAATGGAGAAGTTCTCAATAGTATACATTTTTCAAACTTTAACATTTTTCTCCTCTAAAGTGCCTATAACCGATTGAACTTTCACTTTTTTATTGGCTTTGAAAGACGGGAAAAGTGATCCCACTTTGTCCATAGCGGAGCAATGAAGGGGAATGGGCTCGATACCGAGTTGACGTCACAAATTATAATTTGCAAAGCTGTTTTCAAAGAACTACATTTAACCCATTTCCCTTCTTTGCTCGGTTATTGATCAAAGCATGACAACTTTTCCCGTCTTTGAAAGCCAATAAATACGTGAAATTTCAATCAAAAGGTTCTGAAACAATACAATGTATTTGGGACGATGTCGGAGAATAAATAAAGTGGAAAAGTGTGTTGAGGTGATAGGCACTTCAAAGTTTTCATTATGTTCTTAAATACTATAACAGCTTTTCTATATGCATATTTTTAATCTCTTAGCCAAATTTAGATTTTTCTCTCAAGGGAAGGTACAGATTTATTAGTGCTCCTGTACTGTTAAGAATTACTCTCCTTATTTCCAGGTGAACCTCCCAGTCCTACTATATTAGGAAATTACTAACGTTTTGCTAGTCACGGAGTCTGATACTAAATTATATGTGGAAATGACACGTATGTAGGCTTCTGATATAAGTATCGCACTTAGAAGAATGAATGACTGATAAAGAACCATTCTGGACCAGAAAACTGAAGTCTTGCTCGTAACTAACGGATAACAGCCAACTCGTTCCCAGAGCTTTTCTCTGCAATGGAGAAAGCCGTGGGAACAAGGTTAGGATAACAGCCTCTTACCTTCTTTATTACTTCAAAGCCAAATTGTTATTTCCCACTTGCTTTTTAAACTGACCGTAATAATTTCCTGGTGGCGTGTAGCGTGCTACTACATAAGTCTTTGTCCAAAAGCCTCTCTTTATCGAGGCAATTCCAACGCCAAGCTTCTTTGTTGACTTCCAGACCACCTATCGATGGACATGCAAATGTGAACTCAACTGTGATGAGATAAAGCTGCGTAAAAAAAGTTTGTTATTGGTGATCTACGACGGCGTGGTTGACGAAAACGTCACCTCAAAATATAACTTTGCGCTATCGTATGTCTTTCCGGTTATTCCATCTCGTTCAAGTCGTACAATGTGCGAGAAGTATCTTAAAGAGCAAAAATTGAGAGTAAAGCATTCTCATTTGTATGCTTTCGTTGTCGTACAAAATCTCAAATTTTGTGAATTCACGTCTTTGTTGTGCGGATTGCAGCAACAATACGTGTTAAAATGCGTACCGGAAGTGCTGCATTCTCGATGACGACCGCGTCGTATATATTAGATCTTTTAAAAAGTCCTTAATACGGAGCTTCACACGAGATGTTTTTGAGCCACGGACGCCAACCGGAAATCAACATTTTGCATGTCAGGATTTCTCGGTCTCTAACTGACAGAGAAAAGGTGCTTAGCAGTAAAAATGTGGTAGTGTTGGGACCGTAATTAAAGAAAGAAACATCTCTCTTCCGCTTGCCGTCCGTTCCTCAAAAACGTCGCTTGCGTAAGCTCCTTGAAAAAGAAATTTGTTCTAGAATACGGCATCGAAATGTGGAAAAAGTGACCAGTTACGTGAAAAAGAAAGAATGTATATTTTTGCACATCGTGGAGCCATGCTTTGAACTGAACAATTAAAATAAATCAGACATAATATCGTTCAGATTTGCAGCCGCGAGAGGGTAACAATTTTGCTACGTAAAAGAATAGCTGTTATTTGGAGCATAATGCAACTCTCGCTCCAGGCCGTTGACGGTCATGGAGAGAGCGTTGCGCGACGTTTAATACAGGGCCATCAGAGAGGAATTCGAAGTTGGTTGCAATTGTCAGTTAGGATGGTCATGCATTAGCCCAATTTGTTCGCATTCTAAAATTAGGACACAACTCTGCACCTCAGGTTGCCTTTCGCTTTGATAAAGTTATCATACACAAGAACAACCAAGTAAAAATGGCTGAAGGGCAAAACACCTCAGAAGAACATAAAATCTTTGCATACATTTTCTGGTTAGAAGCGCCAGGATCCGGCGCATTTGTCTTGTGTGCTTGGTCCCGTTGCTAATTAAATTGTTCACAGTTAAACTGCGATGATCAGTCTGACCAAAACTGGCGCTCCTTGTCGTTTTACCACTTATAATTAAAGCCAACATTAGCAAAAACCACAGTGGGTAAAAATAAAAATTGAAAGAAAAAGCTGGCTTTTTACCCGGGGCTTTTTATTTTGAGTCCCTTTCAGAAGTAACCAAGGTCCCACTTACCTGAGTAAAATGCCCTATTTGGCCACCAGTGACCTCAGAAAGGGAATTTGGAGGATCCTCGAATGGGTAAATCGACTCCTCGCTATACCTGAGAATTTCAAATTCCTATAGTAAATAAAGTTCTATGAATTTGACCATCATAATGATGAAAATCATTTTTCACGTAATTTAAAAAATGAGTTTGTAAATGTGCACCGAAACCAAAGAGCTTTCAATTCTTCAATTATACGAAACTACAGCACCAGGTTTTGCAATTGTCTTTGTTTTAAAGTTTGTTTAGCACAGTTTATATTAGCAAACTTTATCAGGTTAGTCTAGTGAAGGCGCCGTGAAAAGCGAAATGAACTTTCGTTCGGCATTCCATTTGACTCTACTTTGGGGCTGTCGTTTGAGCTGATGGAGGCTGTAGTCGACAACAAAGAAAAAAACGATCTTATTACAGCTGTAGTTACCTATTTTACGAGACTGTAGTATTGGCCTTTGCCCTTTCTGCACGCGTAATCGCCGGTGACTGAGTGCTGTTCTAACCGGCTAGAACTGAGTGTCCATTCTACCGGCCGTTTTTATACCAGAGAGAAATAATTCATCGAGACGAACTATGCATCTGTCATTTTATTCGTTTAGCGTGAAGACGATACGGAAAACTTTGAGTTGAGGCTAATCGTCGACAAGATTCCGTAGTCCGTTCTTGTCCAAGCTGTTCCTCCCTTTCCATTTTAACATGCTCCGCGCATACGCATTCAGTTTGCGACGCTAGTGTGTTTTGTTTAGGTTTTTAAGGCCGTCATTGCCCGTAATGCGAGATGAGAACACTGATCTGTGTATTAACAGAACAGTATGTGAGACGTATAATCCGTCTGGGACGAACATGGGCGAACATTTTTAGTGCGTCTGTTAAATATGTATAGACCTTATTCCAAAATGGCCGTCATTTAAATAATCTTTTGTTTTTATTCAAATTAGCCCTTGATGCCTCGTTCTTGAGCTGAAAATTCAAAAGAATATTTTTCCTTGAACGAGGCGTCCAGGTCTAATTTCAATAAAAACAAAAGAATATCTAAATGGCGGCCATTTTGGAATAAGGTGTATAGTGTAAGAACAGGCACGTAAAAAGAACCGGGTCTTGACGAATTCTCCGCTTTATTTTTAGTGCGTTTTGGAATACACCGATACTAAATCCGATGGTTCGTCTCATGATGTGTCTTAAGTCCCTCTTTACAATCGACAAACAGGACAGAAACAAAACAAATTTTGCGCAAGTTCATCCCGGTCGAATTATCAATGCGTCTCTAGCATAAAAACGACCAACACGCATTTGGACCCACGTTATTTTCCAAGGGGCATGCTGGTATTGGAAGCTCTTCGTAGATACCAGATCTGCCGAAATAAGCGCTTGATGTATACATGTTACAAGAAGTATATAATCACCAGGCCTCCAGAGCGTCCTTGCATGTTGCGTGATTTCCACTACTTGTTGTGGCTTTATAATACAGATTTTCACCGGCTTTACGAACACTCCAAGGCGCATGCTCCATCTTGTCCTCATTTGCAAGGTGAATGGCCCAGGTCCTAGCCTTTTTGGCCAGCGTCTCATCCCATGATAGTGCTCCGGCTCCATGCAAGATACGCTTGGAGTTATGAGCCCGGAGGCATTCCCGGATATTGACTGTGAGGTCAGAAGAAGAAAAAAGCATTATTTTAATTATTGCACTGAGAGAGATGAAGTTCTTATAAATGATTATTGCTTTGGCCGTTTTCAGTAACAATTATGCTGGAGATCGGATCGATTATTACGGACAAGCTGACAAGCAGAAAAAAGATACAAAGAGCGACTACTTATTAACGAAGTTGCGATTTTTCTCGCGGGAAACTGAAAGGGGAATTCAGCTTCCTGGAGACAATGCCTCTTTTATTGCCTTTTATTTCAACTACGGATTAGTGACACAGACAGTTATTTATTTTAAAAGTCTTGATAACAACCTTCAAGTAGTCTTGGTCTCGGGGGTGCTGTAGGACGCGCTGAAAAAGCAAAAAACGGGAAGGAAACTTCAATAAATTAATGAAGCATGACAGAAGATTAATCAGTCAAATTTGTCGCCTTCCCATTCGATATTGGTCACCTCACCAAACTGAATAGTGCTCAAATAAGTGCGACAATTGAGTTGCCAACGTCCATTTTGCTTTGTCTTACTAAGCCTCCTGATTGGCTAAAACTACTCTTAACATTGTCAGTCATAGGACTGTCATACAACAAATTTAAACCAAAACCCACTCCAATTGGCGAGTATTTCTGCGGTTTTCCACAGCTGACTGTGTTAGCTCAAATTATCCGCAATCCTTGATTTATTTTGAGTCGGCGTCAGTGATTGCTCCAATAATAGTTCTTATTATTCATTCAAAATATTTGCCCGTTTCTGATTGGTTAAAACCACACGCATAATTCACCATAACCAGCTACTGTTCACCAAATTTGGAAAGAAACTTCGTCATCTTGAATCGATGACGTCAAAAGTGCAGCCCGCTGCAGATTATTGAACCGATGACGTCAAAATCACGTCAAAAGTGCACTTACTTACTTAGATCTCTCCGCGCAAGAAGGCGCAAAAGTGCAGCCCGCTGCAAATTATTAAACCGTTGACCGAAAAAAGCTGGGGACGAGATTGTGTTATTTTTGTTGAGCAGAAAAATGGCTGCGACTAGGTTTAGAAGTTTGAGCGAAGAAAATATTTTGAATGAATAATAAAGCAATTATTGAATTCGGCTTTTGTAGCAATTATTGAATTCGGCTTTTTTGGAGGCGCGGTGGCCTCATGCATATGGTTAGTGCGCTCGACTCCGGATCGAGTGGTCCGGGTTCGGGGCCTGGCAGGGGACATTGTGTTGTGTTCTTGGGCAAGACACTTTACTCTCACGGTGCCTCTCTCCACCCAGGTGTGTAAATGGGTACCGGCGTAATGCTGGGGGTAACCCTGCGATGGACTAGCATCCCATCCAGGGGGGAGTACAAATACTCCTAGTCGCTTCATGCTACAGAAACCGGAGATAAGCGCCGGCCTGATGAGCCTTCTGGCTCGTAAGCGGAGACTTTTTTTTTTTTGTAGAATAAGAAGAATTCTGCGATCTCGGAGGATGTTATCCACCTCGGCCTTCGGCGTTGGTGGATAACACCCTCCTCGACCTGCAGAATTCTTCATATCCTACTCAGCCTCATTCAATAATTGCTAATTATATCACTACTGAAAATTACTCTTAAACCCATCTCAAGTGAAACAGAGCAAACGACAAGATAACCTTCGCAGAGTCCGCAAGAGGCTGGACACGTCTTTTGCATAAAGGAAGCGTAGATGCTAGTTGGTTCACAGAATTTCCTGTCTTTCCAAATTCCACAGCTTGACATTTTGTCACCCCCTCCCTCGGGACACACTATAAGATAAAGATAAATTATATGGCATCAGGAATCCTCCAAGTATTAACTTTCAGTCACTTCGAGTTGGCATTACTTTACAGATCACTTGTTGTTGTAATTAATCTTTGACAAGGTGAGAGACTAGAGCGCATGAATCTCGAGTGGTATTTAGATTTCATTTTGCATGCATTGGACTTCATCTCAGTCAGTTTAATATTCCATAGTAAAGTAAAGTAAAGTGGTGCATTTATATAGCGCCCTTATCACTAACGTCTCAAGGGCGCTTTACAATGATCAATTTACCCCCAGCGGACTGGAAGCATATACCGTACCATATTCCCCGAAATAGCGATGTTTCTCGTGACGTCACACATCGTTGTTAACATGCCAACCAGTACCTGATTGGCTGTTGACACAATGACTTCTCTTGTTCCGTGGTTGGCAAATGTGAATATCAAAAGAAATGTGACGTCATGTTTGTAAACAAGAAATATCGCTACATGAAAGTTTGAACAAGTTTGTAGGAGAAAAGGTTGTTTGCGCGTGGAACGGTTAACGTTTACGCCTTGACTTAAAGCCGCTAGGATTTTCCAGTTGTCTACAAGAGACAAGTGCGTATTAAATTGCCCAGATAAATGCGAGGCGGATCACTTCTACCTTTCGTCTATACTTTATTTCATTTTTCACGGGAACACAATAGGGAGTTTAAGATCTACGACGCGACGGCAACGAAAACGAAAACGTCACAAATTTTGCATATTTAATGAGCAAAAACAATAGCTTTGCACGCTCTGCACGTGCATTTTTAGGTTTTGTACATTTCTTTCACGTTTTCGGCAAATCTACGACGTGAAATGACCAATTCTCAAGTTTTACGGAGAACGTGAACAAAACGCAGAGAATTTGAATTTTCTTTCGTAGATTCAATACCGTACCTCCTAATTCAGTTCCTGGAAAGTTACACTAGTTTTTACAAGATAGACAAGCCGACATAACGACGACAAAGATTAATAAACCTGAACTTGCAATTTTAAATGACGTTTTCGTTACCGTCGCGTCGCAGATCTTAAACTCCCTAATTTGACCTGCTCTCAACTGAGTGACTTCATAGCTCAGTTGGTAGAGCATTGCACCCGCATCAATAGGGTTATGGTTTCGAATCTCGTTGGAGCCACCTGAATCTTTCAGGTGTCTATATGTCAATATGAGACAATTGCATAAATTGTCCAGATGAGTGCGATGATCAATTCTACATTTGATTCGTCTTATCCGTACTTCAAATCGATGCCAACTTGACTTCTTTTCCCAAAAATACAGTTGCGCCTTTTCGTGTGTTTGTAATTATGCTTTCAATTCTCATCTACTGTAAACTGTCTTCCAAATAAGAATTGACAATGATCTGACCACATCGCCTTCCTTACTGAGCGGAACAATGAAGCAATTTTAACCCATGCAAAACTGACACCACCACAGAAATTTTACGAGTAAGGAAGCATCTTTAGACATCGGAGATTTTCACGTCCTGTAATACTTACAAGTAAAACTAGGAAAACTAGAAGTTATCAAAGTTTACCGACGACTTGTAAAATAATTATTCTTTGAAATTAAGGCTTATATTAACACTTACTGCCTCTTTTAGCCAAGGCCCAGTAGTCTACGGGTGGCTTAGGAGGAGCAATAGATTTGCCAACACGTCCCCCACAGACACTTACGAACATCAGCACCACTAACATGACCTTCATTGTATTTGATGCCATCTGCAAAAACTTGTCTCAGCTTGTGGGTTTCTTCTTACTCGAACCCTAGAGAGAAACTTTAAAAAACGTTGGAGACGCTCACGCATTAAATCTTCGTATTGTCAAGTTACGCAGAGAGAGAGAGAGAAAGATTGGTGGGACTATATCACAATTGCTTAATTAAAGTTGATTTTTGTTTGTTTGTCTTCCTCCGCGATTAAACAACTGTAAAATAAAACTTCCTCGATACTCACGGGTAAGACTGCGCAGTCACTTTTTTGAAACTTTAAAAGCTACGTAGCTTTCTTCAGCCTCTCTTTTTCTCTCGCTTTTTCTAGAAACTTTATAGACTTAACTCTGTCCAATGAGAGAAGATTTCATGTGACAAAAGGCTAGCCTACCGCTCGGATGAGAAAACGAGTGCGAGTGTTTTACCGAGGTTTTCAAACACGAGAAAACTGATGAAAGCCCGAGTTCGTTAGGCCGAGGGCTTTTGTTGTTCTCGAGTGTTTGGAAACCACGGAAAAACACGAAGCACGAGTTTTTGAAATGGCTTCTCAATCAGCGTCTAATTGCAAACAAAAGAAAACAAAAGAACAAAAGAAAGCGACATAAACTAAGAATAGAGCCAGGATTCGAGCCAGGATCCGAGCTAGGATCCGAGCTAGGATCCGAGCCAGGATCCGAGCCAGGATCCGAGCCAGGATTCGAGCCAGGATCCGAGCTAGGATCCGAGCCAGGATTCGAGACCTAACCGAGACCTAACCTAACCTAACCGAGACCTACCCTAACCCTACCTAGACCTAACTAGACTAGAACCAACCTAAATAGACCTAACCTAACCGATTCGAGACCTAACCTAACCGAGAGATTCGAGAATAAATAGCGGAGAAAGCTCATCTTAGCTCGAATCCTGGCTGGAATCCTGGCTCGGATCCTAGCTCGAACGAATCCTGGCTCGGATCCTAGCTCGAATCCTGGCTCGAAGTTTAGGTATCCTCGCAAAAATCACATAAGCATGTGATTTTTGCTTTCTTTTGTTTAATCAGCGCACAGTTTGTGATGATAATGTCTGTGTTTTTCACAACTGAAGCTTGTTTATTTCAAGTAGCCACAATTTGCATTCAGTGGCGTCCAGCTAGTTCTGAAACACGGACGGGTTAGTTGAGCATGAATTTTGCCTGTTTCGACCGCCCAAAAGTGTGCAAGAAGAAGATTCTTTGCTTGTACAGTCCAAGCCTAAAAGGGGGCAAACAATAGAAGTAATAAAGTTTTGTTGAAGTTGTGTATTGCTTTTTCTAATTGATTTCCAAACACACGTGTTTGGATATCCAAACACGCTGTTTTTTTACCGCGGTATCAAGGTGCATCCATGTCACCTAAATGCGGGCACATAACTGATTTATCACTTGATGAATTATTAATGAGTTTGAGAATGTATTTTACAATATCTTATCTTATCTTTCATCTTGAGGCCTGAGTGGCCTGCCAGCGGGGTTGAAACTCACTGCCTACGTACTTTTTAAGTTGTCTCGGTAGGGTCATTCCTCAGCTGCACTGTAGGTTCTCTTTTTATGTTGAGACTACCTTACAAAACTAGTGTTTATCTTATTGCTCAATTACGTTCACACCAGGAGAATATTACTGCTAATTGGCATCCAGAAGTGACAAGATTTGTATTAATTATGAGACGTGGATTTTTGCATTGCTGAAATGAGCAATTGATTCAATGACAGTCCACTTCAACATGACATTCAAACTCAGCTTTGTTTGATGAATTTTTTTTAATTTCAGAGAGGCATCTCCCGAAAGGTTTTTGAGAGATTAAAACGGCAGGTTTTCATATAAATGTGCCACGTCCTTGGCGAGGCTTGCTTATCTCCTGGTTTTCATAATTAATGCTATAGTGAAAGTTTAAAGTCGACTGAATTATTGCTTTATTTTTTATCATAATATATTAAATTGAAGAGCTGAGGCTCAAAGCGGCGACTATTTTACGGCTAATGACATAAAGAAGAGCGTCGTAACTTTAGGCAAAAACAAAATTACTCAAAATATTTTTAAGAGATTCTTTTTGGAGCTTTGAATTAATGTAAACAACCTTTAATGTGATATCCAAAAAACCTTACATAATAGTGTGGTTGAATTATTTTGTCGTGTGAAAACCCTGAATCCGATCTTTCTCCACCTATACTGGGACTGTTATCACACGAAACAATATTCTGACATATTATTCAAAAGCTTTTTTTTTTCTGTTTACACCATCTACAAGTTAAGAAGCACTTGGAAGCATTTCCGATATAACGTTACTTCGTTGCAATTAAGCTTTTGTCTGGCAATCATCAGAACTTCGTAGTACACAGACTCCTAGACCTGTAAGTGCGAACCCTATTTCTTTATGGTCATCTACAGCGCATGCGCGGAATCTACTCGCTTAAAATTCATTGATTTTTCTAGAGAAAATTACAAGAAAATTACATTCTTTTCATAACGGATCTCTTTAAAAATGCATCTCT
>NC_090879.1:11907757-11912757 GCF_036669935.1 Montipora foliosa
TTGCCACAAAATCTTTTAAATGGTTTTCTGGCCCGAGTGTATTAAGGCTTGACCAATCTAATTATTATGTATATTTTTATTTGAAGTCAAGCATTTGTTTAATGTCTATGAAACTTAGCAGAAAGTTTTTTATCGGTGCTGTTATCGATTTGCCTAAATATTTTGCATCGCATTTTGGTCACGTGACCTTAAAAGAACGTTTATATCCTTTACTCAAAAATGGGGAACATTTATACTTCAAATTTTTGAAAACGTTTGGCATTAACACGTTAAGCACAACTGTGCCTATCGAATGCCGCCTTTTAATTTGGTACTCCGTTTTTACCTTTTAAGATATTTGGATGTTTATCATGTCACGTGACCTATTTCCCTCAATTTTTCATTGCTCTTAACATGTGGACATGATTAGAAGGCGGCATTACAAAGCCCTTAGAAAGGGTCATCGAATAATCAAGACACAAGATTGATATAATGTAGCTGGATGTTCCCCATTTTTGAGTGAAAAATATAACTGTTATAACTCGATTTCAGATCACGTGACAAGAATGTAGTACGGGACATTTTCGAAAAGTTATAACAATGCCGACAACTAACTGCCTGCCAAGTTTCCTAGGCCCTGGACAAATGCTCTCCCTTCAAATAAAAATATGCATAATAATTAGGCTGGTAAAGCCTTAATACACTTGAGGGCCCTTTAATTGCGAACAATTGACGTGACGTCGGATAGCATAGTTTTTCCCGCAAACTGAATTCTGATTGGTCAATTTAAATTTCGTCATGGTACTCCAGATCTACAGGGGTTCTTTACCACTACACTACAACGACCGTGAACGTGCTCAACCCAATACAGTTCTTTTCATTGTTGACTTTTGTATAAGTCAAATCTGACCCTATTAGTTCCCTAGGCTTAATTTAGGCTCCAAGAAAAACTAAGACCGTGTCCAACCTAGGTAAAATGAGAATCACCAATTTAACCTAGATTAAAACGCATTCAACCTGATAACGGATTTTACCGGCAACATAACCAGTCTCATCCAATAATCGCGAACTGGAATAAGTGTTTTATTCAGAAGGATGTTACCTCCATTTTTACAAAACCACCGACGCAGTCAGTTTCCATATAAGGTCATTGTGGTATATTTAGTAAATAAACCCCTTCCGGTCGCTGGTATGTCCGCAGCTGATAGATTGCCCGAAAAATGATTTTGGGTTCACGTCTTGTTGTTGTCCTGGCTCCACAGCTCTGATGCTGGTAGTAACAGGCCTCCGATTCCGAGAATGCTTATGATTTTTTATAGGTTTTTTTATTTTTTTTTTCAATCCGACCGACCGACCCAATATCAGGAAAGGCATTCGACGGTTAACGAAAAGAAAAGGGGATGGCCTTATGTGCAAAGTATAACAGTGTTTTCAAGTGCGGCTAGAATTTTTCTCTCCTTCGAACGGTTGGTTTATTTTATACTTAGTAAACACAGTGTATTAAATTCTCTACTCTATAAAATGACTGAACTTAAGTTCGTGTAGGATTAAATCTCTAAAGTCTGCTCAGAACTTTCTTAACCTGCAAAGACGTTGACAGCATATTTTGTTGACTTCTTTGTCTTTTTAATGCCACTATCACTAGACTCCAGAAAACGAGTTTGTTTTAATGCCATGTAAAATGAAAACTCTTCTGCTGCCTTTTTTCCGCTGATTTTGTTTCTTTTCAATGTAAAAATCGCTACAGCATTTCGCAGGTCAAATATCCACGCAAACGATGATTATTGCGTGATAACTGTCCTGTGAGTTTGCACCACGAGACGTAAATTAGCCAATAAAATCGCGCGAAAATTAATGGGTGAATTATAAGAGCTGATAACCGAGATTGAGTGAGCCTGTCAGAAAGCTAGAAATACAATATCCGGCCGAGATAGAAAATTTAATAATTCATGCTAGCCCACGTATAGACTCTTACGAACTCGTGTTCAAACAATAAATGATTTGCTTGTCATTGCCCGGGCGAAAGGATTCGATGTTTAGTTCAAAGTTGGGGAACGATATTGAACTTTAGATGTGGCAAACGGTTCCAAGGTATAAACATTTAAGCCGATTCAGCAGTTAATGCGACAGATACGTCTTCGAGAGACCTATTAGAGGCACACACTGGCATTGTTGGAAGAGGGCAGGAAACGACTCGCGCGTTTTTGAGACGCTGGTGGCAAGCGTAAGAGAACATTTCGAGTGCCAGGACAGTGGTGTCTCCCAGATTTTTATAGTAATCATCTCTAATGGAGATAATATACTTAGCAATGTGAATGTGGTTGTGTGAAGACAAGTTTGAAGGGAAAACAACTCACTTCCGGTTTCTGTCCGCGTCTCAAAAACGCGCGTGCTTAATCTCCCTAATGTATTCAACATTCGCGATGATAAAACTGCTGTTTAGTGGATGCTGAAGCAAAGTTCAAATGCTTCAAAACCAATCTAACATCATGCCAACCTCAATTCAAGAAATTTCAACACGTTTGAAAGAGGTTTCATCAAATGGTGTGGAAAAAAATTGAACAACAGAAAATTGAAGCAAATGCTGAGACTGAAGCCGTTTACTTCCGGCTTGTTATACAAATTCTTAATTAAGCCTTCTTGAGCCTTAGGGGCTCTTCATATGGCATTGCGTATAAGCATTATTTTTACTTACTTCTACAGAAGCCACACGATGCTTGACAGTTCAACCACATGTAAGAATGATAGTAATTTCCTGGGTGACAATAACCCACTGACGCCCAATGCGGGCAGTGGTAGTGCGAGTCTAATCGATTGACGCATGCTATGTGAAAAGTAAAGTGAACAAGAGAGTTTGGTGGTGAGAGATTTATTCTCGTCGCAAATTCATACTCATTTATCAATGACATCCGTAAACAATGCGAAAAGAGAAATGTGGACAGATTCCTTCAATGGCAATGCACGTCCCCCCCCCCCCCCCCTCCGCCCCATCCCTTCGTCCCCCTACCGGCTCGGCCTCAAGCCCACTCCTCTTTCTTCGAGTCTGTAAACTTGCTCATTGCTAAATGGGAGACAAAATACCTATATTGACAAAACATACTGTACTGTTTAAAGATCGACAAGACGGGGGATTATACGTCTACCACCTTCCTCTTGTTATTCATAAAGAAATAATGATAACACAAGTTAACAAAAATAATAATAATAATAATAATAATAATAATAATAAACATTTATAGAGCTCTAACTCCGTATAGCTGGTTTGCAACCAATCTCTACAGACACATATATAGATAACAATGCTGCAATGTACAATTGCTGGTGTACGAACAAAAGGAGCTAATGAGAAGTATTTCGTTTTCGTTCACCAACATGGCGTTGATGACGTCACGTGAAAACCACCTATAGCGATGTATAAAACACGATAGAAAATTCAAGACAAACATGAACATCTTTGGGCCATAAAATGCTCGGTCGGAAAGTAAACATTACAGCCAAATTTGTGATAATCCCAACTGTTTCTACCTGATATTTACAAAGGCAAATACGTACCACATATTTTACAAGTAAGTGGACAAAAGGCTTTCATCAAATTGAATTTGTAGCTTCCTTCTTCGCAGTACCCTAAATTTCTCCAATGGTAACAACTCTGATGGTCTGCACATCCTTTCTCTGTGAGGTGATACAGAATACATTTGTTTAAAAACCCATTTTAAATAAAAGGTAAAGGCAAAGAAAGGAAAATACAGCTTTTACCATTTTTAAGGTATCGCACGCCCCTACATGAAGAACCCGTCCGAAGACACAAAAAAGCCACTACATGAGTAATCTTTCATTTCACTGTTTCTTTATTTAGCAAGCACATTACGTAATTTAGCCTAGACGTGGCCTAATTTCAAAGGGACCCTACGATCCTGAGACAAGAAAACAAGAAACATAGCGAGCAACATTATTCAAACTGCTCGACGGTCGTCCTCTTCCGATCTCTAGTCTCTATCTTTTAGAAAAACGTTGCGTCATATCCATAGTTCAAATGAGACGGATACCTCGCTGTACAAAATATATGAAAGTCATATCATGTGGACTCGGGGGTTCGAATCTCTTTCACGCCTGAAGTGTTCAGGCTGCTTCCACTTCGTCACTGCTGAAGTAGCGCGCATAACCTGACTGTGCCTTGACTTAAGGTAACTCGCAAACAAAAAATTCCAGGAATCGCGGACTTGATAGCTCAGTGGAATAGGCCATTCCGGAATTGCGCAGGGAACTGGGGCGAGTTTCAAGTTTGAACCAATCGATTAATTGACTCCATCACATGAACGATAACATTGACATTGGTCATCTGTCCAAGTTTGATGCTTTTAGGTCGAACAGATACCAATTGCAAGTTACAGACTTAAAGACATAGTTAAAAATCCATACAAACGTCTCTAATTTTGAGACTGCGTCCCCCAAAACCTTATATAAACTCTTGAAAATGTTTTGACGATTTCTGTAATCCTTGAATACTGAACCTGCGCCCACAATGCGCACGGCAGTGAAAATTTTGTTATCCTGTCTATCATTTTCCCTTTCATCGGAAACCGTGCGGGTGCATTTATGTGCGCAAACGACGTTGTTGTCGATCTACCCTCTCGAAGGGACGCCACCAAAGTGTCTTTTTTTGCGAAGTCAACACAAACAAATACATTATCAATACAGTTTTGACGTCTTCTTACACTTGATTCGAAAATATCATACTGAATTCGTCTTAAAATTGTTAGAAAAAGCACGAATAACAGCCTAAGCACAATCGCTGACGTTCGAATCGCCGCTCGCCGGCAACCCAGTCTTGGTGCCAACGTTAGTTGACAAAAAACTGCCACAAAATATTTTAAATGATTTTCTGGCCTTTTAATTGCGAACAATTGACGTGACGTCGGATAGCACAGTTTTTCCCGCTCGCTGAATTCTGATTGGTCAATTTCAATTCCAGTAGCTCCCGCCGTATGCATGGATATTCATAAAATATGCAAACAAAGTGA
>NC_090879.1:11925257-11940257 GCF_036669935.1 Montipora foliosa
GATTACCTTGAATAGCTAACACGGATTCCCAGCGTAACTGAACTCTTACGCCCATTTTAAACGTCGCATTTTCATGTGCCGAATCTAATGCAAATTAGCGAAAACAATAGATTTTTCTCATTTGTATTCGATTCGGCACATGTAAAATGCGACGTTTAAATCGGGCCTAAGAGTTGACATAAGGTTTTTCGTTAAACGCGTAATAACTGGTAACGTAGCGAGGGTCGGACGATTTTCACCCATTGAAGTGTCAGTATGCAGGCTTAAACTTAGAGTATATGGGAAAAAAAGGCCACGATATTGTCTGTAAATATTTGGCGACTTTCAACTTAACCAGACATAATTCACAACTAAAGAAAACATACATTGTGATCGTTGACTGAAGCACAAGAAGGAGAAAATTAGTCAGGGGCACCCAACGTCAATTTTCGGAAAATATCTGTTCGGAAGACGATTTGAGATCTAGAATTTTCGGAACATTTGTTGTAAAATTTCTCGCTTGCCTGCCTGTCCTAGGATTTTCGAATATCTAAAAAATGGTACAATTGCCCATTTTTAACGGATTTTTACCCTAAAAAGGTCCCTAGAATTTTCGGGAGCCTTTTTTCTGGCTGAAATTTTCGAAAAGGTAAGTTTTGATCCCTATAATTTTCGGATCACTAGACTTTCAGCTAGGGAATCCGAACAGATGGAAAATTTTTAGGGGATAAAAATATGGCTATATCTACCGTTTTAAGACTAAAATACGTTTAACAATGCTATGTTTAAGTGGTTTTGAACTATATTCTCGTTGGGTGCCCCTGATTACTGTAAAGGCCTTTTATGAAAACTGCGCTGGAAGAAACAAGATATCACCAGCAGTTGTGATGCAAAACTAACCCTGCCAATGAATGTTGTGTCTTAATTTTTCTCTTATCAAACTGTGCACTGACCTTTAATTTTTACCTTAAATGTTAAATCACAAGCGTTAGTGGTGTGACGTTTAGTTTCAGATGATTTTCGCAATTTCAGTCCTTCACTTCCAGAAATATACTATACAAAAACACTTTTAACTCGCTTTATTTTCTGACAGTAGCATTGCTAAAAGCACATTTTTGTGTTTACATTTTGAGGCCTTCAAGACCGCCTAATTGTCAATAAAAGTGCATTATTACCACCAGCCTATCCCTAATGTTTAACAAACTGATACCATGTCGCCGTGCGTCTGACGTCAGACTCTGAACTGGCCTTGCTTTCAAAACGAGGCCGAAAGAAATCTTCACACGCGACCCAAGAAAAAGCACAGACAACATACACCGAAACATCAACTTAACGTCGTCGCATCAAAAGGTACTTATGGCTTAATTAAATGCTTTGGAGTTTGCTTAAGTTTCTCGAGCTTGTTTCGCTTGGGAAAACAAGACCTTAAAGGGGCTAGGTCACGCAATTTTTGGCAATTTCAGCACTGATCGAATGGTCGTAGAATTAACTAAAATATCAAAATAACTGTTCAAAACTATAGAAGAACTCTAACAAAACACAGGGAAGCCAAGAAGGAACATGGATAGACAAAACTGGAGAGGATTGAAATGGATTGATTTCGGTAAATTTGAAAAACGTCGGGCCCACCTTTTTTCAAATTTATATCAGTTTATCTCAAAATGTCATTTACACAGCTGGAAAATCATTCTCAGTAGTTATGTGGCCGTGATTTTGCAAATGAAAGACTCTTGGTCTGCCAATTTGACGTTTAGAGCTCATAATTAACAAAATTGAACAAAATTACCTAAAATAGCGTGACCTAGCCCCTTTAAGAATCGTCAAATTATGCACGCATTTCATTGGTTCTAAGTAGATCTTGAAAACTGGTTTGAGCCTCTTTAACATAAAGGCGGCTACTGAGGGTATTCCTCAGAAATTGAACTCTTTTCTTAGGCAACTTTTTCGTGTTTCGGTTACATATCATAGACCATATTCATAGCTGGTGGTCAATACATTATTCTATTGTCCTTGTTCTAATATTCTAGACCAACTAGCCTTGATAGGAGTTGACAAAATACAAAAGTTGCTTTAGAACGAGGCTTGTTGGACTAACTGGCACACACACACACAAAATAATAGTTTCTTGGCCTCCATTTATGAATACTGTCTATGATCGATGTTGACTCCTTTAAAGAAATTTTCTGTTGCCAAGTGACTCTTGGTAACCGATTCATTCGCGTTTTCATAAAGTTGCAGAATCCGTATTGCTACACCTCAACAAAGAGATGGCGGCTCTCGTTTGTGTTCCCGCGACTTTTAGTGCCTCAATCTAAACCAACACAGGTTTCGATTCTTGAAAAATAAGGCAGAAGCAAATGCGAAATTAGTATAGTTGATGACATGATTTTGACTTTGGTAGAAATAAGCACGAGTAAATTTCCCCAGACTAACAAAATTGCAGGGCTAATAAAATACATAAAAAAAGGTATAAAGAAAGAAAAGCACAACAAATGAAAAAAAAGTGCCAGCAAGCCCTTTAATTATTTTGAAACTTATTCAACTGATTGGTTGAAACAGATCTCTGTCGATCAAAAAGTCATTCAACCGTGTATATCTAATTTCCACTCGTGTTACAAATTTGCACCCTTGTTAAGCTCCGTGCAAACAGATGCAACAACTCCAAACAATGTAAGCCGTGTAGTGTGTATTATGAGAATTATACGACCCATAAGACATTGTAAACTTACAAAATTCGGCTACCATCTTGTTTTCAAAAGGCAATCTCGTCCCCAGAGCCAACGCCTCTTTTGGTCAGCACCAAGACTCGGAGCTTTGGAATAATCCATTTCCGGAACTCCAAGATTTTAGGAGTTCCGGTTTCACAGAAAAGTAAAATAAGGCGATCATTAGAACTCAACGGTTTACGACAGCAGCGACAAATCTTCGTGTTTACAAGTTTAGTTGGAGATTTTTGCGACATATTCGTAAATTAAAAGCTACTTTACACTCAGTAGTTGACGCATGAGCGATTTGATGAACAATAAGCTTATCAACACAGTTCTGAAAATGAATTATTCCAGAGCTCCGTGTTTTGGCGCTGTCCAAAAGACACGTGGGCACTGGGACAAGATTGTTCAAAAGGTTAATGCCTTGATATCTCCATGGAGACCATATGTCATGCGCGTGCGTGACCCCAACAATGATGAAAGAGCTGTGTAAACGGATTCAACATTGTTGCGCTACGCTTCGGCGATCAGGGAAAAAAAGAAATGAGTGGAATAGTTGACTCAAAAGTTTGACCAGATTCAAACTACACGCAACGTTATGGAACGGGGTGGGTGTACAAACGGACGCAACATGTAACACCCTGCAATGTTGGCAGTTCTTGGTCAACAATGTTGCGTCCGTTCGCACGGGGCTTTACATGAGAGCTGCACTCTTTTTTAGTCGAGCAGAGCAGAGTAATTTTTCGTGTATATTACGCCAGTTAAAACTAGTTCGACCCCAACCTCGAACCAAGGCTCTCTAATTTGTCGTGGAGAGGAAGCCTGAATTCGAGGTGGAGAATTACCATTAAAATCACAAATGACATTGATGGTCCCCTTGATTAAAGAGGCGCAGGCAAGAGAGCCCATGGGGTCCCATGCCGTTAGCACTATTGGCTCTTCCTCCAACACCGCCATTACATCAGCTGGAACATATTTTTTGTCCACAACAACTCAGTGAACCACTCATCCGTCATCGTTAAATATCCTGGTTTGTCTTTCTCCTCGCCCCAGGAATTCTCCACTGCCATTTTGTTGTCTTCAGTTCCAAAGAGTTTTCGTCACCTTCCTGTTTTGAATTTCCCTGGACGCAAAAATATCAAAATCATTTCAGCTTGGACTGCAGTTCAAACGTAATATATAAAGCGTCCTCTCAAGAATCGACCTGTCACAGTGATGACGGACCGAGAAGTTAATTGGTGCCACATAAATGAGATGGTTTAATTTTACCCAATGAGTGACTCAACAAAACGGGTACAAGGAGATCTTGGAGATCATCTCATTTAACCAGCAACTTAAAGGCCTATGTTCATCCAAAATACATTGCGGGCTTGTGTCGTTGTTTTGAAATAGTTCCAGCGTTTTGATTGGGTACTCGCCGGTGATTTTCGGATTTTCTGTCCGTGTGAAATTCAACGCGGCGTGCAATGCCTTTTGGGTGAACATGGGGCTTTCATAAGCAGTTGCAAGTTGCAAAAGAAAGCTTGGAAAAAAACCCAGGCTTGAACGAGGCGCGAACCGCGCGATTGCACTGCACTGCACAACTCTACTGCTCAACTGAGCTATCAAGCCAACTGGGCGCCCGTCACTATATTCTGTAAGAAATGAACAAATGAATGATGCTCAGTTGGTTGGGCATCGGGCTGTCATGTGGGAGGTCGCGGGCTCCAACCTCGGCAGGATCAACACTCAGGGTCTTAAAATAACTGAGGAGAAAGCAATACCTTTGTAATTTCATATGCAAATTGTTAGACATCCAGGTCTTCTCGGATAAGGACTATAAACCGTTGGCACCGTCTCACAAATATCTTTTATGTTCATACATTCCGGGACGTTAAAGAACCCACACTATTGGAGAAGACTAGGGGATGGAGTCCTGGGTGTTGTTGCTGTCCTGTTCTCTCCAGCAAATTAAGGAGGCCGGCTTGGCAGTGATGGCTCTAAAAAGGCTTATGGTGTATGAGGTCACCAAGGCAGAACAGCTTTAAATCAGCCGAGTGCTGGAACATGTAGATGTAGGTGATCAAGAAAAATATAGAATGATTAAGCTTCTGCTTAACATCGCTCGTCGACTACTCTTTTCATGTATTTCAATTTCCACAGTTTAAATATATGCACATGGCAATAATAGTCTATAGCCCCAATCTTTCACCCTTGGGCCTTTTACGGGATGCAATTCGAACTCAAAAGTGACCAGGCTCCCAGTTAACTTGGTTGCTAAGTTGGTAGAGTAGTGTAGCACAATCGCACAGCCATGGCTTCGAGCCCCGTTCACGCCTGGGTTATTAATGGGTTATTTCAAATATATGATAATATATTCTACAGCATTCAACACAGGTACACGTAGAAAAAAATTCATATGCTCTTAACATCTGTTGAAGTTATCTAAGTAGAAAACATGCGCTCTACCACTGAGCGTCAGGCAACTTATGACACACCTTCCGCATACTGCTAAAAATAAGATGCTGAAAGGTAGTATGTCCCCATCTGCATGTATAGTGAACGGATCGTGAAATTAAGATGCGAATGGCTACGTGCAGGACGATGCTGTCTTCGAATTCCTTACAAAAGATGACGTTTAGAGATCTCTGGAAGAACGGAAACACCAAAAGAGACATCACGAGATGATAAAATGAGCCATCTTCACCAGTTAACAAAAAGCCAGAAAAGGCTGAACGAAAACAGTTTGTCCACCAATGTAAAGTGCTTCCTTTAAATATGCAGGTTAGGTATGTGGAAATTACATTTGTGACAAAAAGCGTGTTAGAGGAAACTTTGGATTGTTTACACTACGAAGCTACAATCATAGACAAAACTGTTGGAAGGGTTAGTACTTTTGACGTCTTCATTGCTTCTCTCCCTTCCCCCCTTATTCAATGTTGTGCAAAACTGAATGGTTTTAGTCGGAAACTGTAGAGTTACCTTCCAACATTAAATAGGGGGGAGGGGTCTATATGAGAGAAGGTGAAACTATTTTTTTCGCGCTTTAACAGAAGCGGGTTGAAGTACATACAGCTCTGGTGCGGTTCATTTACATAACCTTCCCAACTACTTTTGTCTATTGCAGCATCTCGTTATCGTGCCATCTTAGGCTTATTTGATTCCTATCGCCAATTCTCCAATTTGAAAGTATTCTTGTTTTCTGAGTTAAATTCGAACTTAACTTACCATTATTTATGGAAATTCCAGCGTGACATCATCGCCAACCAGCACAAATGGCGCCCAGTGCTTTACAGCGCAATGCTGCTTTGACTCTCGGAAAGATTTCATTGCTTGTTGAAGAGCTGCACTTGCGCTTTTTCCATCTACCAGGTGCTGGTAGAAGCTCCTCATGAACAGCAACGTTACCTCGTCATCAATTGCCCAGAGTGACACCAAAACAGACCGAGCTCCAGCACACAGGAAAGCCCTTGCAATTCCCACTACTCCCTCAGACTTCACTTCTCCCCGGCCACTGTGACAACAGCTCAGCACAACTAGTCTTGCTCGAAGAGAAATTGTCTGAACATCCGACATTTTCAAGATGAAGTCTTCCTCTTTGGGGATTGCGGATTTGCGTTCGGTATTTGGGGCTAAAGCAATTTCTCCCGTTTTTTGGCATCCATGTGCTGCAATGTGAACTAAAGCAACTGATTTCATATTTTTCAGCACCTCAGCTTTCGTGGCACTTTTTCCAGTCAGCGGTGTTGTCTGCAGAAGTTGTCCAATCATCTCTACTTCTTGTTTTGCGCACGGAAGCTGCTCCAAAATGGGCTCCCCTTTCTTGTTAGTAACTTCCTTCAACCACGGATCACCTACAACCAGTGCTCCAGCCTTACTGTGGAAGTCTTCAGGTGCACCAACGATCACATTAAAAGTGGTCAACGACGGAACAATGCGGATCCTGATAGATTCACTCAATGCAGAATATGGAGCCAAGCAAAATGGTCCATCGGGAACAACGATTAACTCATTTTCTTGGAGCAAGTCTGCAATTGGCCCGAGTAAGACTTCATACAACGGTTGTAAGGTGTTAACGGAGGATGAAGATGGTAGAACTGTTTTCTCACTGATAGGTTTTTTGCTGCAAGACAGGTCATTGCGTAGTGTATCCAATGAACGATTCTCGCATTTGACACCATCCCATACGGCGATCTCTTTCAAAAAAGTTTCCATCAACAAATCAGCACTTCCATTTGCGATTTCGTGTTGTCGAAAGCTGATCTTACTGTCTTTTCTTAGCACCCAAAACGTGATCTTGTTCTCGTCAAGTGCCACAAAAACGGCTTGTGAGGGTAAACGCTCTAATGCAGCTGTAAGAGTTTGATTCGGAGCAAGTGCAGAAAATGACTGAGAGTCAAGGCCGTATTGATCTTTCAAAATATCCATCAAAGCCTGTGCACGACCCTTCTCAGCAGCATACAAAGCTTCTTCAATCTCTCCATTCTTCAAAAGTGTCCTCCACAGAGCAGTGTATGACACGCGATAAGAATCACGAAAACTTATTTTCCATCCATCTTCTGACTTCAGACTATGCCTTGTTTCATCAAAATGTTTTATACTTGAACGATAACAACTGAGTGCATTACTCAAGGAACCCAACAATTCATGATCATGACCTTGCGAATACCACGCGATTCCCTCTCCTAGACAGTCTCCAATTTCCTTGAAAATACTAAGACTGTGTTCATGGTACACCATGGCTTCATTAAAATAACCTAGATTGCAATAGGCATTTCCCAGATTTAAATAGGCTGATCCCTCGCCATCCCTATCCCCTACATCTTTAGCAATACTAAGATCCTTTTCGTGGTACTCAATGGCTTGTTTAAAATTACCTAGTTCGCAATAAGCATTTCCCAGATTTCCATAGGTTAATCCCTCTCCAGCCCTATTACCTATTTCTTTACCAATACTAAGATCTTTTTCGTAGTACTCAATGGCTTGTTTAAAATTACCTAGATTGCGATAGGCATTTCCCAAATTTCCATAGGCTAAACCCTCCCCAGCCCTATTACCTACTTCTTTAGCAATACTAAGATGTTTTTCGTAGTACTCAATGGCTTGTTTAAAATTACCTAGTCTAAGATAGGCATTTCCAAGATTTCCATAGGCTGATCCCTCTCCAGCTCTATCCCCTAGTTCTTTAGCAATACTAAGATTTTTTTCGTAGTGCTCAATGGCTTGTTTAAAATTACCTAGACACAAATACGCATTTCCCAGATTTCCATAGGCTGATCCCTCCCCAGCCCTATTACCTAATTCTTTAGCAATACTAAGATCCTTTTCGTGGTACTCAATGGCTTGTTTAAAATTACCTAGTTCGCAATAAGCATTTCCCAGATTTCCATAGGTTAATCCCTCTCCAGCCCTTTTACCTATTTCTTTAGCAATACTAAGATCTTTTTCGTAGTACTCAATGGCTTGTTTAAAATTACCTAGATTGCGATAGGCATTTCCCAAATTTCCATAGGCTGATCCCTCCCCAGCCCTATTACCTACTTCTTTAGCAATACTAAGATGTTTTTCGTAGTACTCAATGGCTTGTTTAAAATTACCTAGACTAAGATAGCCATTTCCAAGATTTCCATAGGCTGATCCCTCTCCAGCCCTATCCCCTACTTCTTTAGCAATACTAAGATCTTTTTCGTAGTGCTCAATGGCTTGTTTTAAATTACCTAGACACAAATACGCATTTCCCAGACTTCCATAGGCTGCTCCCTCCCCAGCCCTATTACCTACTTCTTTAGCAATACTAAGATGTTTTTGGTAGTACTCGATGGCTTGTTTAAAATTACTTAGATTGCGATAGGCATTTCCCAGATTTCCATAGGCTGATCCCTCTCCAGCCCTATCCCCTACTTCTTTAGCAATACTAAGATGTTTTTCGTAGTACTCAATGGCTTGTTTAAAATTACCTAGATTGCGATAGGCATTTCCCAGATTTCCATAGGTTGATCCTTCCCCAGCCCTATCCCCTACTTCTTTAGCAATACTAAGGTCTTTTTCGTAGTACTCAATGGCTTGTTTAAAATTACCTAGTCTAAGATAGGCATTTCCCAGATTTCCATAGGCTGCTCCCTCCCCAGCCCTATTACCTACTTCTGTAGTAATACTAAGATGTTTTTCGTAGTACTCAATGGCTTGTTTAAAATTACCTAGACACAAATACGCATTTCCCAGATTTCCATAGGCTGATCCCTCCCCAGCCCTATTACCTACTTCTTTAGCAATACTAAGATGTTTTTCGTAGTACTCAATGGCTTGCTTAAAATTACTTAGATTACGATAGGCATTTCCAAGATTTCCATAGGTTGATCCTTCCCCAGCCCTATCCCCTACTTCTTTAGCAATACTAAGGTCTTTTTCGTAGTACTCAATGGCTTGTTTAAAATTACCTAGTCTAAGATAGGCATTTCCCAGATTTCCATAGGCTGCTCCCTCCCCAGCCCTATTACCTACTTCTGTAGTAATACTAAGATGTTTTTCGTAGTACTCAATGGCTTGTTTAAAATTACCTAGACACAAATACGCATTTCCCAGATTTCCATAGGTTGATCCTTCCCCAGCCCTATCCCCTACTTCTTTAGCAATACTAAGATGTTTTTCGTAGTAATCAATGGCTTCCTTAAAATTACCTAGACAAAAATACGCATTTCCCAGATTTTCATAGGTTGATCCCTCCTCCATCCTGCAGCCTATTTCTATGAAAATAGGTAATGCTTGTGCATACGTTTTTATGGCCTGTTGATAATCAGGTAGGTTGAGGTAAGCACCGCCAAGATGAAAATGAGCCCTTCCTTCACGATACCTGTCCTCTACACTTATCGCAATGGCAAGCTCTAGCATTCGCTGCTCTACAGCCTTTAGCTTCCCATCTACCATTCTTCAATAACTAAATGACAATTAAAACTTTTTCGATGAGATGATCCAATGACAAATCAAGGATGAAGCTGGAAGGAAAGAAAGATAAAGATGCTTGCTGTTTGATTTGATGTTTAGCTTCGAAACGAAGACGTTTTTCCCCATCCTATTCCCTCCCAGGGTGGTCAGTTAAGGGGTGGTATCAACCGGTTAGCACGGCGGATTTGCCCTCGCCTTTGCAAGAAATCAATCACGATTCTAGATAAAATAATTCATTTGTTTTGTTAGCAAATAAACGGCCACGATTGTGGCAAACAGAGCTGCACCTTGGAATTAATTGCGTTCTTTGAGTTTAAGCAACAGAGCGAGAAGCATAAAGTAATAAGAGGTTCTGGATGACTGCCGCTTACCAATAACTCCAAATCATGCCCTCCTTTTTTTCATAAGTCAACCAATGAGGAAAAAAGTTCTGCTTTGCTTGCTTAATCACAAAACAAATACAATCAAGTGCGGCAGTTGCAAAATGAAGCATCGCGTTGCCAATGAAAACCGAGTGAGCTAGAATGCTGGCACAATAGTGAACTAACTTTTTGGAAAGAACAAGAGCTTTAAACATTCCTTCCGAAAAATTGCTTCTTGAATCTTTACGCATTCATGCCACCTTGTTTTGCATTTGGCTTACCAATTGCTATATGACAAAACGCGTTTCATATAATCACAGAGGTCTAAATGTCACTTATCACTAAAAACCCAGCACAATGACAGCTTTAACGAAGAAAAACTTAGGGCAGACGACTCGCCATAAAATGTCCTATTCATTTATTTTATCATAGTTGACTGGGTGTTCACAATAATATATAAATGCATGCCAAGGATCAGGGGTTCATTGAGCAAGTTAGAGAATATTGGAGCTACAAACTGTGAAACATCGTAACTTCATCACATGTAGAAAGGAATGGCATTGCGTTTGGTTAAGAACATGATACTTTATGTTCGAAGCCTTTTTGACGTGGAAGGGGCGGGGGCATTGAGGTGTATTAGAGACTGCAAACACCACCTCCCCCTAAAAAAAATAACCTAAAATCACCTCTACAATCAGAGAGCAGAAAGAAGATTTTCCTACCAAATGAATGAGTCGTATCGATGAGGCGGGAAGGTGAACTGTCACTAGAAAAGAATAGCGACAAATTAAATAGTCATGTATCGATGGAGTTTTCGAATAAGTTAGAAAAACAAGAAAAAGTGGGATAAAAACTAAAGTTTACCACGATGCAGGACTTAAGCTAATATCGATCGATGATTTACTTCTCCACTGATAAAAAAGATACACTTCAAGTGTTTTCTTTGGATTTCAAAACTATGTTAACTAAACACTAAGTGACCCAAGTTTTAAGCCTTGATTTCAAAAAGACATCTGTTTATTTTAACTAGAATTTTCCTATTTAATGGTAGGCCATTACTAACTTTGAAATATTTGAGAGAGCTGGATCGAGGAGAATTTAACGAAAAAGACTCATGAGTTTAACAATGCAATGGGTGTGTACGAGGCTTAATTAATATGCAGCACGGAAGTTTCGGACTTTCAGACTTTTAAACTAGTGTTTTGCATATAAAATGAACTGCATTTTAAGCTGGTGAGTAAATGACATCACTTTCCCTCGATCCAACCCTCTGAGGTCCCATCGGTCAGTTTTGAACGTGAGTATTGGCGGACCGTGAAATCCAAAATTTACACTCAAAGTAAACAGCCTTTGGATAAACATCCAAGCTCAAAATTTTGCCACACACACTGAAAATTTAAAGAGAAAAGGAAATGATTTTTTGATCATAGTAGCACTTTAACTGTAGCGCGCCTGAAACGTTTGTTCAATTCAAACACGCGTTACGGTTGTTTTGTAAAGCCTGCAGGCCTAGGATATTTTTTATTCATCCTGAATTTTAATCACAGCCGTTGGCGAACCGGTATAGTCAAGCACACAGCGCTAGTTTCACTCTTGAAGTATTAAAGTATTTACAATCATTAGGACGAACTTGAAAATTACTGACCTTTTTTCATGAGTCACTCAGAAAGACACAGCATAGTTATTACAGTGCGACCAAAGAACGAAAACTGCAGTCTGATTAAAAAAAAAAAGGAAAAAAAAGAAACACGAATAACAAAATGGAAATACTCTTTTTTCTTGGAATGATCCGTGCCTCACAATTACTGTTCTTTGCCTCAATGTACTAGAAACATACACGTAGTAGTAGTAGTAGTAGTAGCGCGCCTGAAACGTTTGTTCAATTCAAACAGGCGTCACGGTTGTTTTGTAAAGCCTGCAGGCCTAGGATATTATTTAGTCGTCCTGAATTTTAATCACAGCCGTTGGCAGTTTGGCAGTGCTAGTGTCAATACTCTTGAAGTATTAAAGTATTTACAATCATTAGGACGAACTTGAAATACTGACCTTATTTCCTGAGACACTCAGAAAGACACAGCATAGTAATTAGAGCGCGACCAAAGAACGAAATCTGCAGTCTGATTTACAAAAAAAAAAGGGGAAGAAAAGAAACACGGATAACAAAATGGAAATACTCTTCTTTCTTGGAATGATCCGTGCCTCACAATTACTTTCTTTGCCTCAATGTACTAGTCTAGAAACATACACTTTAGTTTCCGTTCCTTTGTCACAGTGTGAAACTAATCTAAAACATTTAGCATGAATTAAACTTAAAAAAAAAAAAAAACTATAACAAGCTGTAATGGTGTCAAAAGCAAAACGCAAGCACTTTTTATCTTTAAATCGAGTTCTAAGATATAGTGATATAGTGATATAGTGACACGAATTTTTTTTGATAAGCTTAGCAAACAGAAGATCATCTTTTGAGCCAACCTGATCTCGATTAACAATGTGACCATAAATGCTTTGTTTCAAAGTAGCGATTTTCGGATAGAATTAATTGTCCCTTTAAAGCACTTAACTTACCTTTTGCAAGTAATTTAAAAGACTTCGTTTCAACAATACAGAGATTACAGCAGAACAAGAAAACAGCAGTTTGGAAGAATCGTGTTTACTTGGCGAAGGCACCGAAAGTGATTTGTTCAGTTGCAGTTTTGAATATATAGCGGAAATCATTCTATTATCAGCTCTGTGATATCACGTTGTTTTGACTCCAGCATTATCGCCAATAAACGAAAAAGGGAAATTACGCCTGGTAAAGATAAAAGAAAAAAAGTCTCCGGCTTTAAGAGTACCCGACGATTTAGATATGATCCTTACTGCCAGTAGACATACACATCTAACTAAACCAGCATGCTTATTTATGCTGTTCTCAAAGCTTTAAGGCAGGGTAAGTATAGAAAACCAAGCACTCGAAAACGAAGGACATAGCACGAGGCACCCAAAAGGTCGAAATCGAAACAAGCGCCCTAAGTCGCCGGAAAACGAAGTGGAATCCCAATTCGAAAACGAAGCACTCAAAACTCGAAAACGACTGAGCACCCAATTTGCCATTAGAAGATCGCTTTGACCATGGGCAAAAACCAAATTTGTTATTGTTGATCAGAATAAAAATCAACTTTCTACTAATGATCGTTTTTCTGCTGTTTCTTACTATCTCCTTGAGCCGTTTAGGAATTAGTTGGGTAGGCAGCAGAAATTAAACCACTATGGTCTTTAAAGCCTTCAATGGTCGTACACCCGAGTATTGAAGCGATGTATACGTATTTATCAATCGATCTGATGTTACTAATTATTCACTGAGGGACTCCGTGAACAAACTTGCTGTTCCAATACCATTTTTTGGACGACAGTTTTAGCTATGGTGGTGCGGTGCGGTACGGTGCGTTGCTCTGGAACAGCTCAGAATCACCGAATATCAAATAATTGTTATGGGGGCACAGGGATTCTCTCTCTTACCTCATATCCTCTTGGTCCTGTTGGAAACAGGATAATTGGTATTGATTAAGCTAAAGTTTATACATGTCGCAAATGAATGAAGTTTAAAGGCCCTGCCGAACGATAAATGTCAAACCTTTGGGTGAGCTAACGTTTTAGCGTTTGGCCATTATGTTTGATGACCATTGAACATGTTAGATAATGTTGGAACTAGTTTTATACAGCATCAAACATTGGATTCAAAATCTTCCAACATTTCTTTTGTTCTCGTGTTCGATGTGTGAATTTTTCGTTTGACCAGTCTCAACCAAGATGGTGCGAGTACACATGCGCATTGTGATTAAAATCGATTTATCACCATAGATACCTTACCCACAACCCTGTGAGTCTTATGTTGGATCAAGCACGTTGACAGGATGTTTGATATAGTTTGTCCACCCCATAATTTTCAGCATGTTGGATAAATGCAACATTCAATCAACATTTTTTTGTAAGGTTTTGGCCATGTCCCCTAATATTTAAGGATGGTGATGCTTCATTCAACATACCTCCCAGGAGACCCCAGTGAAGAGCATTGAATGCGTCATCAATGAATCTCCATTCAACAAGCGCTGTGCTTTGTCCAAGTTAATCGAGATTCCAAATGCTAACTCATAGTTATGACTGAGAAAGAAACAAATTCAGGACAACGAATCTTCATAAACACACTGACAAAACAGTGAGACAACAAATGTAACTTACGTCACATTTTTAAGTTAGGATTATTTTTCTACATGTACAAGACAAGACAAGACGAGACAAAGTTTGAGCATTGATTATAAAGTACAGTTTTCTAGGACTTAACATTATTAGGACTTTATGATTACCCCTTTAATTTAATTTTTAATGCAAATAAATGTAAAAAAAGAGTTAAAATAATAATGAAAACAGCAACAACAAGAATAATAATAATAAGAAGAAAAGTTGTAGAAGAAAGAAATAGAAGAAATGACACAAATGTCTAAAGTTTGTTTAGCCGACTTTTCCTCCGAAATTCACAAATTAAATTTATGTGCGCGTCTCAAGTCACATACAGTGCTGATAAAATAACTTTTTTTCAAACCAACAAAAATATCATGACATAAAGATAATACTCTAAGAGAAAAAAATTCAATAAAGCGTTCGAAATGTATGTTGTTTGTTCACTGCTTTACTGGTTGAGGTGGCACTTGAGAGAAACAAAGTGTAACACTAGTGTTGACACTACTCTAGTTTCAACTCTTTGGTGTTTTGAATCCCTAAGGGAACACTGAACAATAGAACTTGATATAACACTACAGTACTGTTAACTCCCTAATGCGACCGCAATCACTGAAAATGTCGTGAACCCATTTTGAAATACGATATGAAACCAACTAAAATCCCCCTTAGCGAACGTAATATTCCCATTTCACAATACAACGGTCTTAAGCGATTCTCATAATCCTTATTAAGAAAACCTTGAACTAAATTCAAAATTCAAAATCCTAAATACTCCCGTCTCGTTTGAAAACAATCACTAATGATTCTAAATA
>NC_090879.1:11945257-11952757 GCF_036669935.1 Montipora foliosa
AAAATAATTGGCGACCTTCAACTTGACCAGACATAATTCACAACTAAAGAAAGCATACATTGTGATCGTTGACTGAAGCCCGGGAAGGAGAAATTAATTAGTGTAAACGCCTTTTATGAAAACTGCGCTGGAAGAAACCACAGGCAGCCTTAGCTCGGTATACGATTTATAGCCTTTGTATGGGAAAATTAACTTTGAGCTTATAAATTCTAAAATAAGCTGTAAATGTAGAAATTAACTTCACGACCGCCTAATTGTTAATAAAAGTGCATTATTACCACCAGCCTATCCCTAATGTTTAACAAACTGATACCATGTCGCCCTGCGTCTGACGTCAGACTCTGAATTGGCCTTGCTTTCAAAACGAGGCCGAAACAAATCTTCATAAGCGACCCAAGTATAAGCACAGACAACATGTACCGAAACATTAATTAAAGTCGTCGTATCAAAAGGTACTTAGCTGAAATGCTGGCGAGTTTGCTTAAGTTCCTCGAGCTTGCTTCGCTTGGGAAAACAAGATTTTAAGAATCTATTTACACGGTAAGCCAAATTATGCACTCATTTCATTGGTAGGTAGAAGTAGATCTTGAGAAACTGGTTTGAGCCTCCCGAACATGAAGGCGGCTACTGAGCGTATTCCCCAGAAACTGAACTCTCTTCTTAGGCAAATTTTTCATGTTTCGGTTACACATCATAGAACATATTCATAGATGGTGGTCAATACATAATTTGATTATATGGCTTGTGTTTGTAGCCGATATAACGCGCGCTCTGATTGGCTAATTGTGACTAAATTGTGGGGCATTATTCTCCCGTAATGCCCACGGGCCGATTACGGGCTTGCAAAAACAAAGCAAAAGGTAATTAAAAAACCATATAATAAACTACTTACTAACCGACCTAGCTAGAGCCGTACTGGAAATATTGGCCCTCGGTCGTTTTTGTACGGACCTCGCGCAGGTCCGTACTGCCACGACCGAGGGCCAATATTCCCCAGTACGGCCCTTGCGCTCGGTTAGTAAGAAGTTACTATTGTCCTTGTTCTAATGTTCTAGACCAACTAGCCTTAATAGGAGTTGACAAAATACAGAAGTTGCTTTAGAACGAGGCTTGTTGAACTAACTGGCACACACAAAATAATAGTTTCTTAGCCTTCATTTATGAATACTGTCTATGATCGATGTTGACGCCTTTAAAAATAATTTTTGTTGCCGAGTGACCCTTAGTAGCCGATTCATTGGCGTTTCATAAAATTGCAAAATCCGTATTATTACATCTTTATTACATCGTTCCCGCGACTTTTAGTGCTTTAATCCAAACCAACACAGGCTTCGATTCTTTGGAAAATAAGACAGAAGCAATTGCAAAATTAGTATAGTTGATGACATGATTTCGAGTTTGGTAGAAATAAGCACGAGTACATTTCTCAGACTAGCAAAGCTGCACGAGCCCGCGGGGCTAATAATATACATAAAAAAAGGTATAAAGATAGAAAAGCAAAACAAATGAAAAAGTACCAGCAAGCCCTTCATTTTTTTATGAAATTCATTCAACTGGTTGGTTGAAACAGATCTCTGTCGATCAAAAAGTCATTTAACCGTGCATATCTAATTTCCACTTGTGTTACAAATTTGCACCCTTGTTAAGCTCCGTGCAAATAGATGCAACAATGTAAGCATGTGTAGTGTGTGTTATGGGAATGATACCACCCATAAGACATTGTAAACTTACAAAATTCGGCTACCATCTTGATTTCAAAACGCAATCTCGTCCCCAGAGCCAACGTTTCTTTAGGTCAGCGCAGAGACACGGAGCTCTGGAATAACTCCAAGATTTTAGGAGTTCCGGTTTCACCAAAAAGTGAATGGGGCGATGATTAAAACTCAACGGTTTACAACAGCAGCGACAAATCTTCGTGTTTACAAGTTTAGTTGGAGATTTTTGCGACATATTCGTAAATTAAAAGCTATTTTACACTCAGTAGTTTAAGCATGAGCAGTTTGATAAACAATAAGCTTATCAACACAGTTCTGAAAATTAATTATTTCAGAGCTCCGTGTTTTGGCGCCAACCAAACGACACGTGGGCTCTGGGGACGAGATTGTTCAAAATGTTAATGCGTTGATATCTCCATGGAGACCATATGTAATGCGCGTGCGTGACCCCAACAATGTTGGAAGAGCTGTATAAACGGATTCAACATTGTTGCGCTACGCTTCGGCGATCATGGAAAAAAAGAAATGTGTGGAATAGTTGACTCAAAAGTTTGACCAGTTTCAAACTTCACGCAACGTTATGGAACGGGGTTGGTGTACAAACGGACGCAACATGTAACACCCTGCAATGTTGGCAGTTGTTGGTCAACAGTGTTGCGTCCGTTCGCACGGGGCTTTACATGAGAGCTGCACTCTTTTTTAGTCGAGCAGAGCAGAGTAAGTCTGCGTGTATATTACGACAGTTAAAACTAGTTCGACCCCAACCTTGGACTCAGGCTCTCTTTCTTTTCTATATTGGCCCTGAGAGAGAGCTGAGTTCGAGGTGGAGATTTACTAAAGAAATCACAAATGACATTGATGGTCCCCTTGATTACAAGAGGCGCAGGCAAGAGAGCTCATGGGGTCCCATGCCGGTAGCACTATTGGCTCTTCCTCCAACACCGTCATTACATCAGCTGGAACATATTTTTTGTCCACAACAACCTCGTCGACAAACTCAGTAAACCACTCATCTGTCATCTGTCATTAAATATCCTGGTTTGTCTTTCTCCTCGCGCCAGGAATTCTCCACTCGCCATTTTGTTGTCTTCAGTTCGTCACTTTCTTGTTTTGAATCTACGTTTCCCTGGGCTCAAAAATATCAAAATCATTTCGGCTTGGACTGCAGTTCAAACGTAATATATAAAGCGTCCTCACAATAATCGACCTGTCACAGTGATGACGTGACAATGAGTGACTCAACAAAACGGGAACAAGAGATCTTGGAGATCCTCGAATTTAACCAGCAATATAAAGGCCCATGTTCATCCAAAATACATTGCGCACTTGTGTCGTTGTTTTGAAAAAGTTCCAGCGTTTTAATTGAGTACTCGCCGGTAATTTTCGGATTTATTCAACGCGGCGCGCAATGCCTTTTGGGTGAACATGGGTCTTTAATTAGCAGTTGCAAGCTGCAAAAGAAAGCCTGGAAAAAAAACCCAGGCTTGAACGAGGCTCGAACCGCGCGATTGCACTGCACAACTCTACCAACTGAGCTATCAAGCCAACTAGGCGCCCGTCACTATATTCTGTAAGAAATGAACAAATGAATGATGTTCAGTTGGTTGGGAATCGGGATGTCACGTGGAAGGTCGCGGGTTCGAACCTCAGCCAGATCAACACTCAGGATCTTAAAATAACTGAGGAGAAGGCAATACCTTTGTAATTTCATATGCAAATTGTTAGACATCCAGGTCTTCTTGGATAAGGACTATAAACCGTTGGCACCGTCTCATGTTCATAAATTCTGGGACGTTAAAGAACCCACACACTATTGGAGAAGGCTAGGGGATGGAGTCCTAGGTGTTGTTGCTGTCCTGTTCTCTGCAGCAAATTAAAGTGGCCGGCTTGGCAGTGATGTCTCTAAAAAGGATTATGGTGTATGAGGTTGCCAAGGCAGACACAGCCATAAGTCAAAAAGGGACTCAAGAAAAACGTAGAATGATTAAGCTTCTGCTTATCTACGCTCATCGACTCCATTTTTCATGTATTTCAATTTCCACAGTTTAAATATATGCACATTCCAATAATAGTCTATACCGTCAATCTTTCACTCTTGGACTTTTTAAGGGATGCAATTCGAACTCAAAAGTGACGAGGCTCCCAGTTAACTTGGTTACTAAGTTGGTAGAGTAGTGTAGCGCAATCGCACAGCCTTGGCTTCGAGCCCCGTTCAAGCCTGGGTTATTAATGAGTTATTTCAAATATATGATAATATATTCTACAGCATTCAACACAGGTACACGTAGAAAAAAATACATCTGCTCTTAACATCTGTTGAAATTATCTAAGTAGAAAACATGTGCTCTACCACTGAGCGTCAGGCAACTTATGGGAGCTGACACACGTCCCGCATACTGCTAAGAATGAGACGTCGAAAGGTGGTATTTGCCCCACTGCATGTACAGTAAAGGGGATCGTGAACTAGATCTAGCAAATTAATGAAGTTTAAATGCCCTGGCGAACGATAAATGTCAAACATTCGGGTTGTTATGTGCAGGAATAACCAAGAGATGTCCGGGAACAAGGCATTAATGAAAATAACTCCCGAGTACGATATACGGCAAGCAACAAAAGTGTGACAACGAGCAGTTACCCTTTTTTCACTATTATTTAATTAGTTTTACACTGTTACAATTAGTATTACTTCAGTTAAAGATTGTGTTAAGCAGTTCGTAAAGCAAAGCGGGCTTACTGTCTTTCATGGCCATTCAGGTATTGATCTTGAGTAACATTGAATTCCCAAGTTCCACTGACTGTAATCAACAATCTTGACCTTCTTGATTAACTGAATTCTTTCCACTCACTTGATTTTCTGTGTACACAAACTCTCATGAAGGACTTCATAATAAACTCTGAACTCTTTGTCTCCTTGCCTTTTCAGCTATCGTCTCTTCTTCTCTTTCTTCTCTCCGCATATCGCATGGTCAAAGGTTATCGCTTCACCACAGTTATCGCAGTTGATAATAGCTTCATCACAGTTATCGCATCCATCCATCACAGCCGGCCACGAGGGTAAGCCCTCGGGCAAAAGGGTTCTTCCTATTATTTACAAGCCTGTTTTTATACTTCTATTCCAAGCATCTAGGTGTGCAGGTGGCGCAGTGGTGAGAGCACTCGCCTCCCACCAGTGTGGACCAGGCTCGATTCCTCGACTCGGCGTCATATGTGGGTTGAGTTTGTTGGTTCTCTACTCTGCACCGAGAGGTTTTCTCCGGGTACTCTGATTTCCCCTCTCCTCAAAAACCAACATTTGACTTGTTGTGTTAATTGTTAAATAATTCTGATCCTCATAACACCCTCCCCCTTCAGCGAAAGAAATTTCGGGCGAAGTTTCTTGGAGAAACCCTACAATACATCTTATGCCTTAAACCGTGATTACACTATCACTTTGAACTCCTTACATAACTGTCGATCACAAAGGATCACAAAATCTCTTGTATTCTTGTAAACAATGGAAAATATTTCCACCAACACATTGATTCCTGCTCTCTCTCTAGAGCACTACTAGTATATCGCAATACTTCATCATACAAATACTTCAATGACTTCTACTCTGAATACTGCTCACTAAATTCCATGCCTCCACTGGCTTTGGAAACAGCCTCTGAGCTTTGACCACATAGGTCATCAATACAACCTTTGAATCGCTTCAACTGCAAATTGTAAACTCTGGGCATAAGCAACAATAACTGTTAAGAAAACTGGATGGTACAAACTACGGGGTGAAAAGGTTCGTAACTAAAATTCTTACGAGGATCAACAATTACTGCCAGTTACGCTCATGTCAATGCAATAACGAGAGTACGAGGCGGCCAGAAAAAGAAATAACTTCTAGATAACAAAAGACTTTCCCAGACAGGAAAAGGACTACCGGACAGGAAAAAACTTCTTCCGGACAGGGAATAAAACCCTCCCGGACAAGGAAAACCTCCCGGACAGCAAAAAACCTCCCGGATAGGCCCCCAATTTTGTTACATGCAGGAATAACCAAGAGATGTCCGTGAACAAGGCATGAATGAAAATAACTCCCGAGTACGATATACGGCAGGCAACAAAAGTGTGACAACGAGCAGTTACCCTTTTTTCACTATTATTTAATTAGTTTTACACTGTTACAATTATTATTACTTCCGTTAAAGATTACGTTGAGCAGTTCGTAAAGCAAAGCGGGCTTACTGTCTTTCATGGCCATTCAGGTATTGATCTTGAGTAACATTGAATTACCAAGTTCCACTGACTGTAAACGACAATTCTTGACCTTCTTGATTCACTGGATTCTTTCCACTCACTAGATTTTCTGTGTTCACAAACTCTCACGTAGGACTTCATAATAAACTCTGAACTCTCTATCTCCTTGCCTTTTCAGCTATCGTCTCTTTCTTCTCTCCGGATATCGCAAGGTCAAAGGTTATCGCTTCACCACAGTTATCGCAGTTGATTATAGCTTCATCACAGTATCGCATCCATCCATCACAGCCGGCCACGAGGGTAAGCCCTCGGGCAAAAGAGTTTACAAGCCTACTTTTATACTTTTACTCAAGCATCTAGAATGTTCTGTTGCTATTTATAGTCTATTACAAGGTGTCCTATTTGTGGAAACTGCCGAGTCACATGAAGGATATTTCTGGAATATTACAGATTGTAAAAAAATTCTAGAAAAGTCTGGAATTGCATGAAAGATAAACTAAGAAAAACTCTGATCCTCACAACAGTATTTTCTCATTTTATTTTCTCGTTTACTTATAGGTAATTGAGTTGTTTTCCGCACAGACGTTTCACAGAAGATACTTCAAACAATTCGAACTCGCTATCTCCTCATTCAGAGGCGATCGCGTGGACGACGAAAGACTACCTGACATATCGGGGGGAAGGGGGTGTGAAATAGAAACAATTGTGTAGGTGACCGGAAACGAATTTTTTTGTTTTCCAGCCAATAATCCATCATGATCTTACGACCCGACAACACTTCTCACTAGGCTAATTACGCATTTCTATCATTCTCCTGCTACAATTAAGAAACAGTAACGGTAATGGAACAACGTGTAGGATGATAATGATGCTTGAAGGAAAACAAGTGTGTTCCACCTGCTTTAGATATGCGCGATGGACTTTTCGGGTAATTTAGCCAGTATTGGGGCAAACACTTTCTTCGTTACGGCTTTACTTCGATAGTCTTTATATGATTTTTATCATATAAGTCTGGTTTGTCTCTATACAAGTCTATTACAAGTCGTGTACTGGTGACACTCAAGCATCTTGCTTTTTTTTTGTGAGCATCCACTTGCTTTAAGGAAGCTTATACCAGTTTTAACACTTTCAGCGAACTGTGCTATTTTGGTGGACTAAGTCTACCAAACGTTTTCCCTCAATGGTAATGTTACGATACCATATAAGACATCACTAGATGCTCAACAAGATGCACTCATTAATCTTACGGAACGGGTTACCGTGGCAACAAAAGAGCCCTCTAAAAAAAACCTGCATTTTTGCATATATCTCAAAAACGGACTCGGAGAGTTATTGCTGGAGAGTAATTAGCACGCCAGGTTTCAAAAAATTCCCTGGAGCAGATTCAGAGCCGCCTTCGTAATTGAAATATAATTAAGGTGACTCTGAATCCCCTCCAGAGAATTTTTTTAAACTTTGCAGAGAGTTTTGTCTTAGCTTGCTAATCACTTTTCAGCACTGTTAAGCAATTATTGGTGTTTCACATGGTACCATAACATTGCCATTAAATGAAACA
>NC_090879.1:11957757-11960257 GCF_036669935.1 Montipora foliosa
TATCAGTATCAGAACAAGAGACAATTGAGAACTGCAAGTTGGAACAATTAAGACCGTCGTCACTTAAGAATTAGGTAGTTTAATAACTAAAATGTGTTTGAGTCTCCTAATTTATAGGGGATGGGAGCAGGACTGGAAAGGGCGGGAGCCGGGAAGTAAAGGTACGGGAAGCGGGAGGTTTTGACCCCCCGTCCCGTCCCACTTGTTAAGATCTGTTTGTCCCGCATATTCTTGAACCGCGCAAAAATGCCTTTGAATCAGTAAGCGCCGTCCTTAAAAAAGCTAAGAAAAGTTGGGGGGATAAAGCTATAAAAATGCTACCCCGTTCATCTTCTCGTTACGATTAGCTGATAATAGGACTTCGTGTCGCACACTTTAGGGAGTAATCGTGCTCGAAATAATAACATAACAAAATGACCCGATTCTAATTGGCTGAGAGCAGTGCATTCTTTTTTTGTAAACGCAATCCAAAAAAAGAGTTAATTCTGATCAGTGCAAAAATAGTTAATTCAGTGTAATTTACTCACAGAATTCTCGGTTTTGATTGGCTAGTAAACAATAGGGTTTCGTAAGAACTAATCAAATCTTTTGTTTTGATGGCGTGAACCTTGAACTTGAACTTGAACTTGCTCTGTAGTTTTGTTATGTATATTATCAGAAACCCATAAGGGTTGAAACGTGTAACGCGCGTTCACAGCTTCGGAATATTCAGTGCTAAGTACCATATTTGGAAACCTCTCGCTCCAGTTAATTTCGCGCGAGAACATTGGTGGTATTGCGTCAAGGTGTTCTTGCGAACAAATTTGTTGAATGTTTCTCTCTTGTTGTTCCAAATATGGTACTTAGCAAATTGAATATTCAGAAGCTTGTTTCTCAGCACACAAGGGGCCGTTACACGTTTAATTCAACCCTTATGGGTTTCTGATATTATTAAAAACGAATCATACGCCTTTTCTCGCCATACGGGATCATGCAATTTTGATACTTCTTGAAAAACCCACTCGTGCAAACTATTTCGAAACTGAACTCGAAGATGCAAATTGTACTCTATTCAGTCCTATTACCATTATTAATCAGTTAGTTTGGCCATCCTGCTTTGACCTTTCGAGTTACGTTCAGGAATGCCTGTAACTCGATGTAATCCAATACAAAGTGTCGCGTTAAGACTGAGCATTTGCTCCTTTTCTTCGGCAACGAAGTAAGCACTAGAAAATGATTTGACTAGGGTGATTGCAGCTGTTTATCTTTACTTGACGAGCAGAGCTTAGAGGACTCATTGTAACATAACTTTATCGATTCATTCCTAACAAGACTGATATAGAGCTTAGGAGAGTAAATCGAAATTTTGTGGCAGGCCCCGCGTGCATGCATATGGTCAGCTTTGAAGCCTTCAAATATCGGTGACAAAAAGAAATAATGCCTTCAAGAAAACTAGACATGCACTTACATTTTCTCTGCACATTTTCCCCATATTGCCCAAGAATATTTCCCGCCGGAAAATATCGAGCCACAATGTATGTAACCATATAGCCATCTGAGCCCCTTTTCGCTGCAAGAGCCACTCCAACCTTGGTTGTTGATTTCCACACAACCTGCAATAAGTCATTCAATTTTCTTCAAATATACTCGAAGAAACTTCCATGTTACTAATTTTTCCCCTGGAGTAGAAGCTGTCACTAATTCTCTTTCAGTTCAAATTTGTCAACATTTCATCAATTGGTGGTTGCCAAAAAATAACCGTCCGAGAAAATTCTCTGGGCTGATTGGCTGCGGTTGAAGTGACTATTACCAGATAATCACCAAAGCGATTTTTTTTCAAAATGGTCGCAAGCCGTTCTGTCAAGGTGACAGACGAAGAAATAGTTTGTAAGAAAATGCATATTTTTTTCAAATGATCACCTATGATTTTACACTTAACAATTATTCACCTCGGGCTTGGTGAATATCGGGGAATAAAAACCTCGACTTCGTCTCCGTTTTTATAAGTGGTTTTCACGTGACGTCATCGCCGCCATGTTGGTGGACGAGAACAAAAGATCTCTCATTAGCTTCTTTTGTTCGTCCACCAGAAGTCGTACATTTCACTATTGTTATTGGTGTCTCCAGGGGTTGGTTGAAAACGTCCTATTCACTGATATTCACCTCGCCTTCGGCGAATAATTGTTCAGTAAAAATAAAGACAGATGATTTTTATTAAAAGCAAATATCGGTTACGATCTTTGTCGAAAATGAACATAGCTGCAAGGAAACGGCTAGCTAACAGGTTTCTATACCTCTCTATAACGTACAAACCATTACAGGGTAGATAGATCTGTGTTTTACTAACGTGCAAGCCATTAGAGAAAAAGAACATTTTCTCTTTCTCTCTAGCTACTGTTGTTGCCACTATTAATTTTTTCATGAACTTTTCATTCCTCTCGTGGTTACTTTTGTTCGTGGCCTCAATTTTTGTAGTCAGTTTCCATTTCCATGCTGTCTTAGAAGGCTTCGTTTTTTTAGT
>NC_090879.1:11965257-11970257 GCF_036669935.1 Montipora foliosa
AGAGTTGACCTCAATGCGCGGCACTCCTCTCTGTTATAAATGTACAGTGTCATTCAGTGCAAGCAAACACATCCAATACTACCACACTGATTCGGACCGTAAATTATTATACGCACGTTCATATATTTAACAATTATTGGATGAGCTTGAGCATGTTAGCGATAATTATCAAGGCCAAAGTTTGTGTTATCTGCTGAAGCCGAAGGCTGAGGCGGATAACACAAACTGAGGCCTTGATAATTATCGCTAACATGCGAAAACCGAATTCAATAATTGTTTTATTATGCATATTCCTGAGCTGAGCTCCGCCATGACAAAACTGATCAAACTGCTGGTTAGTGTGTCAGGTGACGTCACTTCTGCATGCATAAAACTATTGTCTGTAGGTATGACGTCAATTCTACATATATTAAATCTATTGTTTGTAGGTATGACGTAAGAGAAACAGAGCAAGCAAGAATTAGCTGCGTGCTTATAGCCAATCAAAATCGAGCTGGTGACACCAATGTATGATAATTAACAATTATCCTTCGAAATCGCGCGGAATATCGCCTGATACTTAGCCGACGAGGCCGTAGGCCGAGTTGGCTAAAATCAGGCGATATTCCGCAAGATTGAGCAGGATAATTGTTTTATTATTCAACACATTGATGACAAAGCACAATTTTCTACGTTTATTGGGAAAAAAGCTCGAAAAACTGCACGACACACAAAATTACGCATATCGCAGGATATCTGTTGAGTACGCACGACGAATATTGACCGCGCTATGATCATATTTGGACATTGTCACAAGTGTTGAATAATAATTAACAATTATTCGCCGGAGGCGAAGTGAATATTGGTGAATATTTACCGAGACGTAGTCGAGGTAAATATTCCCCAATATTTACTGAGCCTGAGGCGAATAAAACCATATATAAGAATAAACCATATATAACCAAGGAGGCCTTACATAGGCGTACGGGCACCTTCGAACTTGGGGAGGGGGGCGGGGGATGATTTTCTTGCCCGAACAAAAATACGCAATCGGCCCGAAAGCCCAAAATTATAAAAACTACACCGATGAATAAATATGATTATTATATGGCTTGTGTTTGTAGCCGATATAACGCGCGCTCTGATAGGCTAATTGTGACTGAATTGTAGGGCATTATTCTCCCGTAATGCCCACGGGCCGATTACGGGCTTGCAAAAACAAAGCAAAAGGTAATTAAAAAACCATATAATAAACTACTTACTAACCGAGCTAGCTCGAGCCGTACTGGGGAATATTGGCCCTCGGTCGTTTTTGTACGGAACTCGCTGCGCTCGGTCCGTACTGCCACGACCTCGGGCCAATATTCCCCAGTACGGCCCTCGCGCTCGGTTAGTAAGAAGTTAATAATGATGAGATAATGTTACTGTAACGCTAATATAAGAATGTAAAAAAGTCAGTTCCGGGAGTCTTTACCAGATACCACATATCATTTCATTTAGGGGCAATAAAGGCTGAAAAAGCAGTCAATACCCGGTAGTTACCAGCTGGGTGACATCAATTCGTATTATGTGATACTTAAATACTAATAGAATAAAATCGCATAGAATAAAGAGGCCCTGACAGGTGGAAGGGTGGGGGGTCCCGAGTCGCTTGTCTGAATTTTAAAATCACTCGTGTCGGGGTTTAATCGGTTCATTCTCGGCCTTGACGTAACTGTCGAAATTTTGCTGGGAAAGGATGTCTTTTGTCGGAATTTCATTTTGTGTGATGTCGCTACTTTTTGGACCATGTCGCTTGTCGGAATTTACCCTGTCAGAGCATCAATAAACAAATTACTTAATGGTATTTGTGTAGTATTTACCCTTCGCCTTGTCTACGGGCGAGTTCCTAAAACATGCAACGACCTAAAACTACCTAAAACCACCTACTTACTTAACTCCCACGAGCCAAGAATTCCAAGCAGGCCGGCACTTATCTCCGGTTTCTGTAGCATGAAGCGACTGGGAGTATTTCTACTCCCCCCTGGATCAGATGCTAGTCCATCGCAGGGTTACCCCCAGCATTAAATTCCCCGGTACCCATTTATACACCTGGGTGGAGAGAGGCACCGTGAGAGTAAGGTGTCTTGCCCAAGAACACAACACAATGTCCCCGGCCAGGACCCGGGCCCTGACCACTCGATCTGGAGTCGAGCGCACTAACCATGAGGCCTCCGCGCCTCCCACCTACAAACATCTACAACCACCTATAATCACCTCAAAACATAAAGAAAAGAACCATCTACAACCACCTCAAAAATATATACAACAACTCACAAAGAATCGAATACCATCTCAAACAAGCCACAGATGTCTAAAATAAGCGACACCACAATATGTGTTCACTATTTAGCCAAAAATTCCGGATCATGGGAATGATCGTGGCATAAAGGTAAGTGACTCTCCGAATTTGTTGAAAAACCAACCGGATGAGAATGACGTTTTACCCTGCATTCTATCCAGTAAACCGCGCTAAAATTAAGAGAAAGGTCCTGGAAATGGCACCATTCGTTCAAACTGCATGCTGTATAAATGCACGCACGGTGGCGTTCGTCTTTAAAGAACCCTACTCACCCACTTTACATTGCTCGCCCACATTACTTCAGTCGCCATTTTCAGAGCCTCCGAAACTCTGAATTCTATCACTGTGTAAAGTAATCTGTTTCCATCGGACATGAAATGCGATATATAATTCTGTTTTCCATTGGAAAATAAGCTATCAAGTTGTTAGCATTTGAGTTTCTAACATTATTTACGTATAACTTGTTCTTCCGCGACATGTTATCAAGAGGAAACGGAATCTTTATTCAACCATCTGGTCTTGGAATGGCTTCCAAGAGTACCGAAATCGGAAATTCCTCGATTAACGGCTGCAACGATCAGAATAAATGTATTATCATCATTTCTGAAAAACGAAGAAATAACTTTTTGGGAGTACATTGTAAGGAATCACGAACAGCATATCCACCGTCGGATTCGTGCTGCCGGCACTGAACATAGAGACAAGGCAAGTTTTCGGCAAACATTTGAATACTGATCCCCATCACAATCAGTAAAACACCGAATTCATAAATGGCAGGCAACCTGGTTCGAGTTGGCCGCCAAACATGATATCGAGGCGTTCAGTAGGATAAACACGCAGTATTTTTGAGGAGGGAAGGGAAAAATGAACGATCGACGTGTGGAAAATTACATTCCTGGTTCTTCTTTAAGTGCCAGAAGGTCATCGGTATTAAAACATGATGATGTTGGAACGATTCTGCTTAAAGCTCAAATTGTACAGAATGTTCGATCCGGCTTGTCATAATTGTGTAAAATAAAGTCATCTGTTTGAAGAATTAAAAAGAGCTCTTGTATTTCTTTTTGTTGCTATTGCCTTTTTAAGAGTCGAAGAATACATCATTCAAGGGAAAGTTAGACAGTTTTGTTATTGATCCGGATCCGAAGTTGTTGTGCAAAAAGCGAAAATTTGCCAAGCAGGGTGTGAATGGTGCTGTTGTTGATACTCAGGGCCCGGTTCCTCGAAAGCCGATTAACTTAATCCAGGATTAGCGTAAACTTTTGTTTCACGTTTTCAACTTTTTGGTGAAAGTTTCTTTTGCTTATTTTTGTTTTTCAAGATTGACGTGGGTGCAGGGATAGCGCAGTGGTGAGAGCACTCGCCTCCCACCAATGTGGCCCGGGTTCGATTCCCGGACTCGGCGTCATATGTGGGTTGAGTTTGTTGGTTCTCTACTCTGCACCGAGAGGTTTCCTCCGGGTACTCCGGTTTCCCCTCTCCTCAAAAACCAACATTTGACTTGATTTACTTTCATTGTTCATTTCAATTTACAGTGTCCCCAATTAGCGCTCCAGCGCTAGAACGACTAGACACTTAAATAAAGTTCCTTTCCTTTTCGTGTAAAGTTCTGCCAAAAATCTGCGTTGAACAGCATTTGGGAGTAGAGAAATAAACAGCTTGGTTAATTTTTAATCTTAGATTAGCGTTAATCGGCTTTCCAGGAACCGGGCCCTGGTGAATACTCTGGTGAGGTTTCTTAAACAAAACTAGGCAAAATTTTCCGAAATTTTAAAGTATTAAGTGCTCTCTGGTGGGGAAAATGTCGATCCAGAGTCGATCACTCTAACCATGAGGCCACCTTAGCAACGACAACGGCGACGGCAAGGAGAACGTCACAAATTTGCATATTCGGTGGGAAAAAACAATAGCTTTGCACGCCCTGCACGTGCGTTTTTCATTTTTGTCCATTTCTTTGCCGTCGTCAGAAAAGGAACAACGTGAAATTACCAAGTTTGAGGTGTTATGGAGAACGTCAGCACCTGGAGATAAATTTTCATTTTTCTTCCCTAAATTAACCGCCGCTCGTAACGGTTTCATTCCTGAGGGACTGAAACACCTTTGTCATATTAAAGGCTCGGAATAGTCGCGAAGTGATCCCAATAACGTGAATTTATGTTTTTACACGACGTTCTCGTTACCGTTCCAGTCGTCGTTGCTAAAGCTCCCTAGTTATTCTGATATCCTGACTGATATTCAGTACGTTTCAACACGATATCGTTGTGTAATGAGGCAAAGATTGTAAGTGTCCTTGCATGTTCTTGCACATACCTTGGCAGTGTTCACAGCTGGCGTGGCAATTTGTGTACATATAATTGTAGTATTGGTGCGAGGAATTGCAATATCCATTTGCTTTATAGATAGGACAAAACTCTATCTTGTCTTCACACGCTACAAAAAAAAAACGAAAAACTCGATCATAAACTAAATTGTTATTTTCAAGAGACAAAAGTGAATTTTATATCAGTCAACTACTCTTTAATGCCATGTATTTACTTACCATCTCTTTTATCTGCTTGGAATTCCCTGTTCAAAGCAGCCTCGTCAGAAAAATACGGCACAGGAAATTTCCGTCCAGTGTGGGCTGCAAAACAGCTACCGTGAAAGATCATAACGATCATTAAAAATGGACCAACGATCGGCA
>NC_090879.1:11975257-11997757 GCF_036669935.1 Montipora foliosa
TAGCGCGTTAGCGGGCTTAGACTCTGGATCGGGCGGTCCTGGTTACTAGGGCGTTCACATGTCGTCTCGGGAAGGCAATTTTCTTTAACAGTGCCTCTCTCCACCCAGATGTATAAATGGGCACCAGTGATTATTATCCTGTCCAAGAAAGAAGAGCAGTAACCAATTTAAGCTTCAGCATGCAGGAACGAGCGGGACTAGGCCTTGTGACGACTTACCTTATCACCTACAGCATGCATAATGGCCATCCAGAGTGATTACCGCCTAAGTAGCTTCTTATATCCGAAACCAGAGTTAAGGGTCAGCAATTCAGTGTGAGTCCATAAAGACTTACTTTTTCATGTGATCTGCAGCTACAGGTGCCATAAAAAACCCCCAAGTCCTTAAGGTCTCCAAGAAAGCTGAAATATTTTATTTCCCAAGTTGCCAAAACAGTAGTCTTTGCCGGAAAGATAACCCACTCCACCCCTGTCCTATCTTTGGATATATATGCAGTATGGATGCCACCATGGATCTGTGCTGTTTGAGAAAGCAACAAAAGGAAAATACTGATAGATAAATGGAAAGAGTGCCCGTGAGTAATCTGCTAGCAAGTTAGCGGATTGGCGGAAAACGGACCGTGTTGGACGTCCTTATCAATCATTTACAACATACGTGAGCCATTTACACTGGGGCACTGGGCATGAAGAAATATTCAGTAAACAAATCATACCATTGAGGTTCTCATACAAGTTCTATCATAATCATTCTCTGCAATATCAAGGAGAAGAATCTGCACGAGAAAACAACTGAATTCCAAGTCAGTCATAGCCAGCAAACTACAATGACCTCCTAACGCACGGTATTAATCGACCTGTGTATATCTAACTCGCAACGACGCACTTGCGACCAATTTATCGCTGGGGCTAAAGTTTCTAATGTTACCTTACTTTTAAGGGATTGTAGGAAAGGGGAATGTCTGTAAAAGTGAAACCAGGTAAGCGTTTTTCGTAAGTGGATTTATCCAGACACTTTGCAAATAGACTGGAAGAGTGACTGCAATTTGTGTTAGACGATTAGCTTTAATCATATTCGAAATTTCTTAAAGGTTCAAAACGATTCTCAAGTAGTGTCATGACAGATGTTGCGGTTGCATTTAAAGAGACCGAAAAGTTCTTTTTTCTTCAGAAAATATTAAAGCCCAAACAGGTGGGTTATAGTACTACTGAATGGAACTACAAAGCTTGCTTATATCCTGATTTAATTAACCCTTCATTACAGGCGGGCCACAGACGTGATACGTTGAACGAGTTGAACAAAGGAGATAAACTTAACATTGCAGTTTGGACGAAAAAGATGCAATTTTGCATTGTGATCTACCGGCAAGAGATGTGTTGTTAGGTAAATAAAGAGTTTTCGCAGCGGCTCTATTGTCCGTAATTTTCAAGACTTCTTCCAAGAAATGTATAACCGCTGTCGGACCACTATCTGATCGGTCCTAAAACAATCACATAAAAATTTCCTATTAACGGCAAGTCTTTTTGGTGACAATCAACTTCAGAATCTCTTTTAACCATAACTTGGAAGGAAAAAAGATAATCGAAATTAAATGACTGATTTTTGTAGACACGCTTTGTTCAAACTTTAACCGGAAGTGGCCAGGTTAGCCATCTTCTCGTAAGTTTTTTCTTAGTAAAAAGCCTCAACCTTAGTATTTTTTTCTTGACATTACTAAAGTAAGGGCTAAACTTTGCAGGGATACTAAGACCTCAAGATATAAAACATGGGCATGGAAAATATTTGGTCTGAAATACAGGCCATTTCCGGTTGCTTCCCATATGCTTCAAATATGACCAAGTTGTGATGACAGCCACAGACTAGTGAAAAATTTCCACGAGCTAATGTTCTCACCCATAAAAGCCTAAGGATAGGACTTTACAAAGATGGTTTTGTTTTTGCCTGAAATTAATTTCATGTTGCTAAAAGAGAGATTTAAAAGTGCCCAAAACTGCACTGAAAATCAGCCTCTGGGGACCCCTGAGGGGCTGATATCCAGAACTCGGCTAAAAAAAAGTCGTTAAAGCTGAAACTTTGGCATATTACATAAGTCGACATAAGTACTTTGTGTACGAATTTTAAGCGAAATCGGCTGACCTTCATTTCCAAGTCTGCCCCGGTCACTCAGGCAGAAGCTCTTAAAAATTTCTTCTCTCCTTTTAGTACTATTCCCTTGGCCTTGCAAATTGAGTAATTATGTTAATTTCGATGATGTTGTTAATGAGGGAACAAAAGGTTAAAGCTTTAATTAATAGCATTTTAAGATTACCATAAATGCCAAGAGAAATGCATGTAAATGAGAGAAAACCAGAGCTAAGTTGGAACTTTAAGTCAAGAAAATAGAACAGGGGAGGACGCTAACTACCGAAATAGCTTTGTAAATACCAAAATAACAATATGGAACAGAATTTAATTAACATGTTCCTAGTCGCACTGTAAACTGGGTGAAAAGAGGCAACGTTGGGCAGGTCTCGCATTTTGACAAAATAATTGAGAAATAAGAAACGGTTGTAGATCTATCCGGTAGAAACATCAAAACGGATCCCGTCGAACAAAGGCACAATAGCAAACTACCTGATAAAAAAAAGAAAACTTACCCCAGTATCGCAGGAGAAACAAAAATTATTAGCTAAGCAGGTTATTTATTTGAATTTATCTAAATCAGCCTCATCGAGAATTGAGAATGGTCTTGCTGCCTTCGAATAATCGGATAAAGATTTCCCCGTTCATTGTCCAAACGCGATGACAAGAATTTTGCTTTTGGAGCTTACGTGTTTTTGACAACAGTTCTTTTCTTCTCGTCGTGAGATTTTCATTGATGTATACCGTGTGCGAAGAACCTTCGCCAGGAACAACGGCAAGAGTTCCGCACGGGTCCCTACTGCCATACGGTTCTTTGTTTCATGAAAACGCGATGAACCAAATAGTAGGCAGAAAATATGATCTTGTAAAAGATCAAGTTCTACTAGAGCAATATATACCAGAGACTATAATGTGGAGGTCTACGGCATCCCTGAAAAACGTGGTGAGAACTTAAAGGATGTCATTACCTCGTTTGCAGATATGAAACAAGAGATTTATGAAGCCCGATTTAAGCTGCGTGATAGCGACTTTCTAGTATTTTTCCTGGTAGAGGTTCTCCGCACACGGATTTTTTTTCTCGCCTCCCCTTAATCTTCTCGAATTCACCGTTGCTCGCTATCTCACCACTCGCCCGGTGGAGCTTGAGAGAAAAGGATGGCTGCAAGCAGTCTAACGCCGGAGATTGGAAGGCTGCACAAAAACGTGTCTCATTTCGTCCGTTTTTGCATTTGTTCTAATTACGTCGTAAATTAGTTTTTGCACGGTTAATTGTCTTTATGAAAAGTTTCATGATATTAACGAAATTTTCCTTCCAAAAGTAGTCACTATTAAAAATACTTACTTATCCACTCGAGATTTTCTCCGTCACTGGATGATTTCAAGAGCTCCGTTCGGCTCTCGGTCTCTTTCCTGGCAGGCGGTTTGAAAATAATACTTTATCGGGCTGTTCTCACGAAATATCAACCTTTTTGTTATGTAAAACTGTAAGATAATACAGCTGATTGATTTGAATAAGAGCATTTTTTTTTCAATGCTCGAGCGGGCGGAATTCTGTAAATCCTGCAATTTGATTGGTACTGGGACCGGGCGAAATTTTTCTATCTTGCCCGCCAACATGCAACCCGGGCGGAATCCTAGCCCTGGTTGGGTGAGCTTGTGTATTAACCTTAAAGATCCATTTTTTGACACCGAACCGTTTAAATAAAGAAGTAAGTAACTTAAGATAACACACGTAGCTTAATCTTTCCCATTTAGGTTTGACTTGGGTCAAACATTTACCTTCTTACAATAAGGAGCTTTGAATGTAACTAAACCAGGTGCGTACATACTTATTGTTCAAAGCAGTCAACCACGGCTTTTGAGTCGTAAATGAATGTTGCGGACTGAAAAGTGATCGATGAAGCAAATCGTTACATCCAAACCGTTTTGAATTCGCCGCATGTGTTAAGAAGGGATGATAATCACGCGACTAGCCCTGCTGTCGCTTTCAGGTTGTGCAGTTTGTGCCGGCAAAATTGACCACAGTTTTGCATGTAACTCGTTTTTCATGAACCCGAATTGTTCTCATATGTCGTATACAAACCCTCTTCTTTCTTTTCCAATAACCTAGAAAAATTCATAAAAATACTAAAAATTTTACTATAAATCTGATTTAATATGAAAGCCTCAAAGTTCACTGAGTTTGCAAAATGCATACATCGAAAAAGCCTCAGAAACCTTAACGGTCAACCCTTGAACTGTGCATTCGTTTAATTCACAAACCAATAGGGTTAAACCTTTAAGATCCGAGGGGCTCCAATGCCGAGTAAAATCATTTTCTGGCCTTAGACAGAGTAGCGATATATTTATACGTACCTTCCGATCGTTATATTTAGCCTTTGAGCGCTCTAAACTGGAATATGCTTCTGCTGAGATATGGAGCCCAAAGAGTGTCACACTAATTAAACTACTTGAAGGAGGTTCAACGGCGAGCTACTAGCATACTGTTACCTGACTTGACCTATAACCAACGACTACAAAAGCTCATTGGTTTATCGAAGGGAACTTAAAGATTTAATGACATTTTAAAAGCTAAAAAGTGGGGACTTTAATCTACCTGCCAGAAAATATTTTGAATTCTGTTCTGACGAAAGGGTGAGGTCGTACACGAGCAACAAACTCAAGATAAACTCAGTTAAGACGGAATTATTCAAGGGCACCTACGTTGATCGAATACCTTATTTGTGGAATAACCCGCCTGAAGAGATGAGAAAACGTGACTGTAGCCTTCCAACATTTAAAAAACTCTGTAATGATTATTACAGCCATAAAACATTTAACCCTGACAATCCAAAGGCCTCTCTCATGGGTATAATGTTCTACTATATATATTTTACACCAAAATTTTTCCTTTTTGTTTACAATTTTTTTTTTCTTTTTTTGAGTTTTGTATGCTAGGGTGGACTAGCTCGTATGGTTCGTCAGTTCCTTTCTAGTCTTCCTCTTTGCACCAATTTCCTTTCTTTACTCGTTAATGGTATCGTGGTTTTGTAATTTTCCTTTATATTTATTCTTATTGATATATGTTGGTTTCATTCATTACGTTGTGCAAAGAAAACAAGATCATGAACTAATTTAAAATTAAATATCTATTCGTGACCACTAGGAGTTACTGAGGGTTAATCACAGCTTATTTGTGAAAGGATTAACCCATCCGATACTATGTAAAAAGTTTCACTTGTAGAAGATCATCAGTCGTAACCTATTTTCCGCTGAGAAGGCAGAAGAACAATAAGACGCCAAACCGATTAGTAAGTGAAACTTCAAACCCTTGTGGCTCGTTTTGTTGGTATATCAATTATGCGAGGTTGCCAAATTCCTAATGCCTATAATTGTCGCCTGGTTTCATTTAGTTCAGCTGGCATTGATATACAAAAATCTTTTCCTCGGCAGTTTTATCTTGTTATGACAAATTGAGCATACTTGTACATGATATGGAGGATATTACATGACCGCGCGGAGATACGAAATTTCTACGAGTGTTGAAAATTTTCCGTATAAGGTGGTATGGTAATTAGTATACCTATTACATTTAAATACGAATCTTAGGCATGCGCACTAGATTGTTTGTAATGCATAGAGAACGTCAGAACAATACTTTCTTTTTCATCTTCTCTGACTAATGAAATGCCATGAAACATAATGAAAGGAACAAACGTACCGTTGACTTTCTTTATAAAAAGAACACAGTGAAAGTGACAATTGAGCAGAACCTAGAGGAAAAATCGCCAAGATGCCGTTCTAAAAGATCAAAATTATCGAGCGAAAGTAGTAAAATTTCTACCCTTATGAATTGCCATTATGCAAAGCAGAGTTAAAGCTAAAAAGCTCTAAAATTGTAATAAAAAGACAAGAAGAGGCAGTCCTGGCTTTCACACAAGTAAGAAGTTAGCGATTGCGTGAGTTCGTGTCGGAATGGTTTTGGACTCATCGTGCAATTTACCCCCAGGGTAATCAGGGTTTCATGCAAGAATGCAAGACAAATTATAAATCTCCCTCAAGAGAACGGTTTGTCGTTCGTTATACGTAGATACAAATTTGTGGACACGCCAGAATAATTTGGAGCCGAGCCATTTTGTTGTCGAAATCATGAGAACTCAACAGGATCCTTTGCTTTTAAGAATGAGTTACCAAAGGAACATTGTAAAACTCCCTTCTCCTTGCCATCTTCTTCCCGCGGTATTTTACGACTCTTGAAAGAGCTGGGCCAGAGACAGCAATAAACTGAGTTGTCAACCGACTTTCGGCTGTGAATCAGTCCACAAAGATCATTTAGAGCTTTTAATTCTTTCCACGGATCAATATATGACCCTTGGCAACCGCTCGCCAAAGTCAGCTTGATGAGTAGATCCGTTTTGCTGCATTAGAAATTATTCTCTAAGAGGCAAGGTTTATGATAAAATTTGAACGTTCGTAACACAACGAAGGTTCGACAAGTCCGCTTCATTGTTAAAGTGTGTTATATATACAGAAAGAAGTAAGAAGTCAACTTAAAAAATTACGAAGAAAAGTTTGCTCCAAAAGGTCTGCTAAGATTTGACAAATAGCGGGATATTGCATAAGGAAACTTTTGTATTGTATCAAACTCAACCAAAGTAGTCGAAATTGGACCACTTTCCGGTGTCATTAACTTCCACACTATAATCTCGGCCAATTCTCGATTTTCCTTCGATTTTTCACACCTAATATTGCAGAACTTACCAAGCGACAGTCGCAGAAGCAATAAACATTGTGGTTATCAAAGTTATTAACCTGCGTTCTAAAACTATACCAAATGTATAGTCTTTCTCTGGGAGATTCTTTCTGGTAACGTGAACTATGGACTTTATTAACTGTTCCTATTATAACAGTATAACCTTCACTTAATATCAATAACATATCACTGTTACTTTTCAGGTTTTCGTGTATGTCGCTGTAATTAAGTCCATTACCAATATCATGACCCCGCCGAGATTTTAAACAAAGGACTTGGAAACGAACGAGTGGAAGAGAAAAAGTAAGTTTTATTTTATCAGTTTTTTGAGCGCGAACTCCTTCGCGAGGGTCATGGTGTTGTGTTTGTTAGGAAAAGAGGACCAGACTCGAAGCTTCAGTAATATGATTTCGTTTAGCTTAGGCAATATCGCAAAATTATTTTCAAGTGGGTGAACTATGCATTGAGGAATTGCTAACCAATTTCTGTTGGACACTGTTCAGTAACATCGTCTCATTTTTGTGGCTTCTGAGTTGCTTTACCAGGAAAGGGTAAGTGGAAGACAAGCGGGAGAGAAAAACTAGAGATATTTTTTTGACTTTGCTTTGTCGTGATCTTTTCGATATCTTAACATCTTCTTTCAGTGTTAAAACCTTTGTTGTTTACAGTCAATACCTGTTTGCAGGGGCACCCAACGACCAATTTGTTGTAAAATGTATTATTATACCCCAGTTGATGAAAATTAATGTTATTAAGGCATTTTCAGGTGTTTTTCAGTGTTGCTGGGAAAACATTATCTGTTCCTTTTTCCCAGCAAGACACACAAGAAATTTCCCAGCCAGCTAGATAAAATTGGTTGGTTTCCCAGCCAGCTGATCAAATTTATTTCCCAGCCAGGAATTCCAAGCGCTTTCAAATCCCTCGATCCAAAACGACCGAACAAAAGCGACAAAACCGGGACAAAACAGGTTTTTTCCGCAAGCGCAATCACTCTGATCAGCCGTCGTATGTTTGGGAGAGGGAAGGGGTTATTTTTTTTTTTGTTTTTTTTTTTTTTTTTTTTTCTTTTTTCTAGTCGTCCTCAGTCTTCAGAGTTTCTACAGCCTGCTCGGATTGAAATGCTAGTCAGTAATTTCCAGGCAAAAGCTCTATTTCCCAGCCAGCTCATCGAAACACCTGTATTTTTGCCAGCCAGCAAGATTCCTCTGGGGAACAGATAAAGTGAGGAACAGATTCGTTGGGTGCCCCTGTGTTTGCAACGCCGAGGACTCGTTGAGTTTTTTTATTACAATGAATTTAAAGAGTCATGATTCGAGAATCTTTCAGTACTGATCTCATACTACCTAGGTTTGTCCGGCAGAGACCAAGTATTATTTAAGTGTAATTGTTTGCCCGCGAAAGGAGAATCTAACCTTGACCCCGACTATGTAATAAACACGTTTCAGAGAAAAGATATTCTCGATAATATGATAGGGACTTTTGGTTGCAACAGGTAACAAAAAAAGTTACTTACGACATCTTACCCAGCCAGAACTAAAAATAAATATTTTTTTTTCAGTAACTTGAGAAATAATTTAGTGGTTATCTCATCCCACAGATCATTTTTCCATGAGGCGTAACTTACTCTTGTCCGATCGTTTATTAACTCCCCTTGAACGTTCGTACGCTGATATATCAGATTTGTTAATCGAATTATGAACAAGATTCAGTTAGAGCTGCTACTTTAAATGCATGAAAATTTTGCGGGAATTTTATTTTGCGGGTTGGCAATTTTTTGTGGTTTGCGGGAACAAATTTTAATTATCAGCTCTGGTTGCCAAAGGTGACATCAGAAGACCATAAATATTAAAGAGGAGCCTACACCTCCAATATATTATATACAAGGTCTATGTAACGGCATGTTCACAGATCAAGCTATTTTTTAGTAGTTCCTAAATAACATTTGGCTTACGCGAATGACCATTCTCATTCCCATGGGTAGTAATTTCTCATGTGATTAGCCGGAAAGGTCTGGTTTTCATGGTGCATGGCCCCTAAGGGATATGGCATTTCGTGATCAGTTTTCCAGCGTCAAATTGTCAATCTCGAAATTTTCACAACTTCAAAATTTTGAGTTTAGAAACTCGAAATTTTGCTTTCACAAACTCGAAAATTCGAGTTCACAAACACGACATTTTGCGTTCACAAACTCGAGTTTGCGACTGGTCAGTGTAAAATGCAGACTAGGGGTAATTATAAAATGCAGACCGAGGTTACAATGTAACTGTTGAAAAAGCCCAAATCCTTTGGAAGTGCTAGCAGTTAAGCCTAAATATTGTTTTGTGCCTAATTAGGCCTAAGGTTATCACTTCTGAAGGGTTTGGGCTTTTTCAACAGTTACATTATAACCTTAGTCTGCATTTTACCCGGCCCCTTGTCTGCAGTCTGTATTTTACATGGACCCAGTTTAAATACTTGAAGCAGGAAAACTGAGCAAGAAATGCCATGTTCCTCACGGGCCACCGTAGGTTTCGCCGCAAATGAATCTTAAAGTAACTGGGTATGTACCAGGTGATCTGGTGACGTAATTTGGAGGACTGGGAAGAAAAATTATAACGCCGTATCCCACAACCGCGCGGCGTTAGGTGTTGTTTCCGAACTCCCTGTAGTAATTCCATCGCCAAAACTCAACAGATCATTTTGTGTCTACAACATTTCCTGTTACTGAATGAACATTCAAGTAGACCCGACGAGCTCTAACCTCGCCTCTGCCATGTTGAATTCGAAAATAAGGCCGCGCGTGATTGTGGGATATGGCGTCAAAATATTTCTCCCCAGTCCTCCGAATAGCCCTTTTCACGGTTAGTTTTTCTCATTCGCCTTACAATGTAATTTAGCATGTATGTGAGGCAATTTCGGGCTATTTTGTCGTTTTAACCCGAAATTGCCTCGCACCCACGTTAGGCTATTACGTCACCAGATCATCTGGTAAAAACGCCGTTCCACAAATGCAATGAAGTCGTACGCTCCTTAGTCGTGGGCTACTGGTCACATACATTTACCTTCCTTTTTGAATAACTCAGAAGTCGTTCTTCTCGGACTCTAGGGAAAGAAAGGTCCCGTCCCTTTTTTCAGTGTGCACCTCAGACCAGGGGCCTGTTTCTCAAAAGTCCCGAAAACGTTTCGGGCCCGAAAAGCCATTTGTGAAACTGTCAACCGCTTGTTCTGGAAAGCCGATCTTTTAACATGATTTTAAGGTAACAAAGAGCAAAATGGTTGTGAAGTTTGACGACTTAAATCCTCTCCGTTCTTGAGATACAAAGGGAATTGTGACACCCGAAAACAGCCCGTAAAGTTTCGGGACTTTCGAGAAACGAGCCCCGGGTCGACGAATTGCCAATACGATCATGTGTCATTTACAAGTCGTTGGGTTTCTGTGCCAGTACAAACGGAGAAACAAACACAGTTGCATGTGTGAAATACAGCGACTGTCTAATAAACAAATAGATTCTATGTTGCTATGGGACAGACAACATTGACTAGTACCCAGGCCACTAATGGTACAATGACAAGCGTGACGCCATAGAATGTAACGACACCAAGCCCGACTACTTTACCTCAACCACCCAAGCCACTCTGGGTCAAACAACATCAAGTCCAAATATAACTACAGCTCGTCAAACCGCAGTTTATGCAAGCATACTTAACTAAACATCGCAAATACCAACGACTCAACCAACAACGACGTTTCCGACAACACCGTGAATCGATCACTCAAGGAAATCCGTCAGGTAGTTGTCTTCATTTTAAGAGAGTTTTCCTGACGTAGCGACCATAAAATGTAGGACTGGCGCTAGCTATAGTTTTTAGTTCTGAACAGGCACATTGGGTTTGCACCAACAACTCTTGGTGTGGAGGACAACTGTGCGTGCTCAGAGCAGAGCAATGCAACGTGTCCCACTCCTACACTCCAAGGGTCGCTATTTACTAAAAACGTATATTCAAATGTCCTAACAAGTAATTAGATTGCGCTGCAAGCATAATACACCCTGAAGTAACAACGTTGCATTGAGACACTCGAACATCGCATACAAAACCTCCTGAATTGAAGATTCTAAAGCAAAAATAGATTTAATTGTGACAGTCATTTCGAATGTCGCATGAAAGTATAGCAGGAATAAGATAGGAATTGAAAAATGGATATGTGATCCTCTGGAATAGCACAACTTGAATGTTGGTCGTTGATGTAGGATACCTCCAGATTTTAGTAGGATTGAAATAGAATAACGGGTTTAACAACACTCGGTAATCTTCACTCCACTCTCCTTCCCAGAGCCAGTGAAATTTCTAGCCAGCGAGAAAATATTAGGGTCAGTATGCAGCTATTAAAACGACTCTCGGGATTTGTTCAGAAAACAATGGACACAAAGAACGATACAAAAGACCTTAACTCTAAAAAAAAATAGAGCTGCGTCCAAAAGGGACCCAATGAAATTAGAGGTTGTAAAGAGCTGCGTCCTATTTCAAATACGTAGCTACTGTTCACCGAAGTGGAGGTGGCTAGTGGTCGATATTTACCGTGACCCGAAGCGGCGAGATAAATATCCACCACCAGCCACCGATACTGAGGTGAATAGTTGTTTTAGTATATACTAAAACAATGAGATAATATAACACAAAAAGATGATTTTTTTTTTTAACTGATCTATTCCTGCCGAGATTACAACATTTTCGGGCGCAAATTTGGCAAGAATTGCGCGGAGGTGAATAGCAAAGGAAATCCGGAGTTTGAGAGCCAATCAGAGCGCGCGTTCCACGGGCTATGGGAACGAGATTGTCTCCACTCCATGTGCACACTTTTATTCTACATATGCGCATGCCTTTTACGCAGCTTATAAGAAGGGTGAGGAGGGTAAGTTAGAACACGGAAGAACGGGTATTCTAAAAATAGACTCATTTGTGAGTCTGCTGGGGAGCCCAATCATGCCATAATAACACTCTTATCTAATTCACTCTTGTTCCAAAAACACAAAATCAACACCTTGTCATTTCAGGGAACAGTCTTTGGCACGGAGATTTTTATTGGGTTCGCTTGGACAGTAATGGTAGATGCTCTCACAAGCCCGGCCCAATCAATACCTGGATCAGAACAGAACTCCAATCACTGATCCCAGACAAGCTAGCATGGGAAACTACGTATTTGTTTCGTTCATGACAAGTGATAAAAATATTGTAAATATCGCGTAACTAGGGTGACCCTAACATTAAATGCTTATGAAACAGAATGCTAACTCGATCATGATTAGTTAGGTTAATTGATTTGAGTCAATCCTCTACTTTTGTTTGTGGACATCATATCGTTATTGATGCATTGCGTTCTGATTGGTCCATCTACGTGACCTAAATCCCGCTGCCTGATTGGTCAGAAGCTAGATGAGTGATTTTCCCAATATGAATTACTCAAGGTTGCTCAGAATTGCTCTCACGTTGAATGGAGGAGCAACTTTTGAACGCAAAGATAATTGCTCTCAGAGATACTGCCCCAAAACCGGAAATGGGCGCGCTCGTTATGCTCACAGACTGCTCAGAGCTACCTTTAGATCGGACGACGACTTCGAGTATGAACTTTCCGTTCTGAGCCCGAGCACTTCGAAAAATGTTGGCCGCGTACGCGTCGGCCTCCAAACCTTATGCGCATGCTCAGTACGGAAAACTCTTACGTTTGCGAGACGCGAGATTATTACGCGCGCAATCGCAGACAAGCACAATGTGACAAGCACAATGCGAAGCGCAGTGGCCTCACGGTTAGAGTGCTCGACTCCGGATCGAGTGGTCCGGGTTCGAGTACGTGAACGGGACATTGTGTTGTGTTCTTGGGAAAGACACTTTACTCTCACGGTGCCTCTCTTCACCCAGGTGTAAATGGGTACCGGCAAAAATGCTGGGAGTAACCCTGCGATAGACTAGCATCCCATCCAGGGGGAGTAGAAATACCCCTATTCGCTTCATGCTAATGAAACCGGAGATAAGACCCGGCCTGATGGGCCTTCTTGCTCGTAACAGAGATTTTACCTTACCAAGCACAAAGACGTGTGCGAATTTTTTGGGCTATAGTTTCGTGGCTATATTCTTATCGCTGTCTTCAAAACGATTAAATTTGTTGTTTGTTTGGGACTCAAAATGAGTAACTGTGGCTCGAGTTGATACCTAGGGTGAACTTATGAATCATTGCTCTTGATATGCCAAAAATTAATTTAGTCAAAGTTATAACAGAGACCGTCGCCGCATATTTTAGTTTGAGTCGTCTTAAAAGACAAAGTAGGTTCTGCTTGCTCGGTTATGTCACTCAGGATGACTCGTAATTATTTATTCACCTTGAGTGAAGGCAAGTGAGTACTCTTCCAGAATCGACAGTGGGGGGCACGATAATTGCGCTCCAGACCTACTCAGACATATTCTTTCTTCCATGAGACTGTAGTGCATGACCCTTTTCAGCTCACGGTCAGAGACATACCGGCCAACTGCGCTCAGAGTCTGCCCAGAGTTACTCCTTCGCTTTGATTCATTCATTCAGTCACTCAAAATGAGTATATTGTGTCTTGCATTTGTTATCTTTCATAAAAGTCAAAAATCAAGAATACTTTTTTTGACCGGAAATTTAGGCAAAGTAGGGTATCAAATCAGAACACTTGAAATACACGGACACCGTATAGCTGAGAATTTATCTCAAAATCGGTAAAAGCCCTTGTAGCCAAGTCCTCTATATAGAAAAGGACTACCTGTTTTTTCTTTGAGAACCTAACAAGAAAAACTAACTTTCAAACGAAAGAATACCTTTTTTCTCTTCGTTCCCCCTTGTTCCTGACAATTCTGAAATTTATTTAAGTATACGTGTTAACTGTATTTAGTATCACCCAACTAGTGGACTAGTGAAAATCCTGCATTTTGATCGGCTACGCTACTAGAGGACTATTAGTAATAGTCCTCGAGTAGCGAAAAGCGAGACGCTTTCTTTCGTTTTATTCCCAAATAAATACATTTTCAACTTGCATTTGCTATTATTGCCTTTTCTGTCCGACTAGTTGGGTGATACTAAAACAAGTAGACCCTTCGCCCTCAAGGGTCCTCGTTCCTGACAATTCTGAAATTTATTTAAGTATACGTGTTAACTGTATTTAGTATCACCCAACTAGTGGACTAGTGAAAATCCTGCATTTTGATCGGCTATGCTACTAGAGGACTATTAGTAATAGTCCTCGAGTAGCGAAAAGCGAGACGCTTTCTTTCGTTCTATTCCCAAATAAATACATTTTTAACTTGCATTTGCTATTATTGCCTTTTCTGTCCGACTAGTTGGGTGATACTAAAACAAGTAGACCCTTCGCCCTCAAGGGCAATAGCCCATTCGGCTTCGCCTCATGCTGGGGCATTAGCTGGGGACAGTGTACGCAAATAAAATCAAATGCCACTTCCCGGGGTGACCTATTTTTAATAGCAAATTAATGGCACATCCTAGGGAAGCAAATGAGTTGTAGGTGGAAAGAGTGGGCTTGGAATTATCATGTATTTCCATGCATGGGTACACGGGACGTTGATGTGCTTGGCATTCGCAGTTGTAGCTATTTATACCACCCTTTTGGCCTGTGACAATCACTTGATGCCAATCAGTCATCTACGTTGCTTTGCTCGGGGAAGGTTTCATTTCTACCTTGGTGTTGTTTACATTTTTTGCGGCCTCTAAACTCCAGAGGCCGTTTTAGGCGGTTTTGCGTTAGTTTGGAGAATAAGTTTCCAGTTTTTTTTACTGGTTTTGCGTATCCGGCTTAATCACCGAGTTATTTGTTCCTTTTTTGCGGTAGTTTATACGTTCACTGCAATGTATAATAAGAGTCCTTTTGGCTAATTTGTTCTTGCGTAGACTTCAACATTGTATGTACAATAAACGCGGCTGTCGGCTCCCTCCTATTGTCTCTAGTGTTTAGATGGGAAATATTTTCTATTCGGCTGAGCGCAACGATAAAGAATGGTAGGAGCCATTAATCGTGCAGTTAAAGACGGACTGCAAAAAGTGTACAGGAAAGGAAGGCGTGAGGAAAAAAATAGGTTGTGTTGGTAAAACGAAAACAGAAAGGTGACGCAAACATCAACGTTTGAGTCCCATCACGAATGCGCGGTACTGGAGAAGTCGATATGTCAGCGGTGTTTCCATGATGATAATAATCTTATTAGTCCCAGGCTTCCGCAAATTTTGACCCGCAAAACATTCGTCACTCAAAAATGGCGGAACATCATGGAATTTATCCTACCAGTTCAAGAACCTCTTCATTCCATCAGAGAAGTTCACATTCACGTTCAGCCTCGTGGTCCTACACTTCAGGAAATGGTCAAATCACTCTCACACCTTTAAACCCTATTAGATCGGTTATTCGGGAGTTTGTTCCCAGTTTTGGACACCGAAGTCCAATTTCGCGTTCATCAGCCAGTTCTCCACTTTCACCTCTTTCTCCGTCGACGTACGTCAATATAGCCGAGGTTTTAAGGGATGGAAACGATTTGGAACACTCAGAGGTAAACAGAACCGCTAGTTATAGCACTGTAAATAGTAATTCGGGAAATTCGAGCGAAGCAGACCTCGAGAATGGCGAAGTCAACACGTCGCCTGGAACTTCAGGCACCCAAAATGGAAACGGCCGTTCAGGTACCGACAGAGTAGAATTTCAAGGAACGATAAACTGGATTGAGAAAAGCTTACCATTCGTGCTGTTGCTTTTGAGCAGAATTATGTGGGATCATCGACTAGGTAGGTGTTAAATATGAGACAATTCGTTACTACATGTACATGTACATGTAACTGCACATGTAGGTGTATAAAGATACGTATATGTATCTTACCTGTGTTTAAAGGGGTAGTTTCTAAAGAAACTGTGGTGCTGCGTCGGTGGGGAAGTAGTATACAAAAATTTGGTTTTATCAACGGAGTTGATAATGTAAATTGGCCATCGTACAGAGATTCTAAAAGCTGACGTTTCGAGCGTTAGCCCTTCGTCAGAGCGAATGGATACCTGTGTTTACACTGACTGCAAAGAATTACTAGAGTTGACTTTTGGGAGTAACTTTTGTCGCAGAAAAGAAAATTAAGGACGAAACACTGCACTTATCGAGAGTTACTTTGTAGCTTTCTCTAGTCTACTTTACTTTATTAACACCTTATGAATGGAGAACCACCATTCCCGGGTGCAAGGTGTGCATACAACGGAATTCAAGTGGTTCCCACCCCTACCATAATGAAGGGAGAAGCCACAGAAAAAGGAGCCTTGTAGTTTTGTCTGAGCAACTTCAAGGAAGGAGCCAACCATTTGTAAGAACTATTTTTAACTGCTATCTAGATTAAAATTGATACCGCAGTTTTTTGGCTATAAGGTGCAGCATTTTTCCTCAAAGCAATTGCTTCTTGGCCCCAAATGTGATCTAAACTCAAGGTGCGTATAACAGCCGAGTATCTTCTTGCAACAAAACCTGTGCAGGGATGATTCTTCGATCCTTTGCTGCCATCTTGTATGTTAAACTAGTCCCAGTCTTCCTCTTACTGCTTGATTTTCAAAATGGTGGCCTCACACCAACGTTTGTGGTGATGGCCTTCAATTCTTAGCGTTGTACAACAAAAAAGCCCACATGAAAGTACTAATAACAGTAGGATCCAAAGGTTTTTTCTCTAAATAATTATTCTAGTTGAGTTTCCTTCTCAGAGCCATTTCTCTCGACTTACATGTAGACTACAAGCTTCATTTGCGACAGCATAACTAGCGATCAGTTGAACCAAATTACTCTATTTGAGATGCGTCTCAAAACTGAATATTTTGATGAGGTATTCAGTTTGTGACATAAATGCCAAGACGTTTGAGAGTTAAAGGTGCATCTTTATAACCAAGTGCACCTTGCATCTGAAAAACTACAGTACACATGGTATTGTTGACTTACATGTAAACAGACATGTTAATGATTTGCAGGTATTTTGGTATTCGTTGGCTTGTGTGGAACATTTCTTCATGCCAACAGTACGGTTAAAAGACAGGTGTCCCTCAAGGTTTGTTGCACATTCATTAATCATCCTCATTGTCATCAATAACTATTGTTCTAAACTATCACTAGGTGAAGTTATGTTTCACAGGTATTGGAATAATGTTTTTTTATTATAAATGGTACTATATAAATTTCTTTTGATTGAAATGAATAAGTGTATCCTAGCTGTTAGAATTCTTATTGCCGCTATTGTTTTTCTCTCAGTAAATAAGACTCATCTAAGCCCTTTTGGCAAATGCAGGTCTGCTTATTTTATATGTACATACTTGTAAAAGCACACCTTTGGATATCAAAAATTCCAGAATTTTTTGTCTCCCAACAAGCTCAATACTGTAATTGACATTCAACTGCTTTGCACCCTTTGAACAGCACTTTCTCTTTGTTGCTGCATTGTCATCATATATATACAGTAGGGTCAATTCCTATTCATTTTTACAGGATCGACGCCTTAATCGTATTTCCTTGTGGACCTTTCTTTTTCTATCTGGAAATGTGTGCTTTATTTACTATGTCTTTTACAACCATCACCTGGAAAATTGGTAAGCATTAGCTCTCTCCAATGACATTACTTCCAGTCAGACAGGATAATACACCTTATTCCAAAATGGCCACCATTTTATTATTCTTTTGTTTGATTGCAAATTTTGCATTTGAAAGCAAGGCCAAAAGGGCCAATTTACAATTTGAAACAAAAAAATACTAGTCTAAAATGGCGGCCATTTTGGAATAAGGTGTATGTCTATTTAAGGATGGTGCCTACTATTGTTATTGCACATACGTTCTGCGCATCTCGAGATACTCGGGTTTCCTTTGGTGATGATTGCGAATACAGGGATATTTTTGTGCAGTAAAACTATGCACGGAAAGTAGATCTTAGTAAGTACTTTTGGTAACCAGGCATTCTTTAGAGATAATTAAGCTTCAATTTGAGAAAGAACGCCATACATTGCTTTGTATTTTAAGAGCTTTTTACAAATACTCTTTAGATATATACCCCCCCCCCCCCCCCAAATTTCTTTTTGGATTTCAATAACAATAAGGGAGGTAGGGTAGAGGCATTGTGATAGGGGAGAGTTAACACTGAACACCCTCCAACAGTGAAATATTTGAATTAGCTCAGGTATAGTGTTGTTTCCTTCCTTGGTGTGTATTGGAATGGGTGTGGACAACATACTATTAGGTGTAACCCTGTGATTGACTGGCATCTCCTCCAGATGGGAGTAAAAAAGGAAAGGAAAGGATCTTTATTTAAGTGTCTAGTCGTTCTAGATAGCACTGGAACACTTATTGGGGACACTGTAAACTGAATTTTTACAATTAATGCAAATCAAGTCAAATGTTGGTTTTTGAGGGGAGGGGAAAACCGGAGTACCCAGAGAAAAACCTCTTGGTGTAGAGTAGACAACCAGTAAACTCATCCCACCTATGACCCCGAGTATGGGAGTAAAACCTGGGCCACATTGGTGGGAGGTTAGTGCCATCCCTGCATCCCTGGTGTGTAAATGGGTGTGGACAACATACTACTAGGGGTAACCCTGTGATTGACTGACTGGAGTAGCAATGATCTTGCTCACTTCATGCTTCAGAAACTGGGAGAAGGTCTGGCTATGTGAACCCCAGCGGCTGGATTTTCCAGCTCAGACAACAGCTCAGAATTTCCTGTTTTCTGGAAGTCCTTTGTTGTTGAAGCAACGTTCAGAAATTCCCCTAATTAGATGCACATGGATTTCAATAAGCGTCACGAAGTCTCACCTTGCTCTTCTTCCCAACTTCTACCTGACCTGTGTCTCAGAAGGTACAAAGTGTCCTCCAAATGCTGCTTGCAAGTAACGATAAACAGCTACATTTAACCTAAGCTAAAACTAACACTATTAACCTTTCCTCTTTATACCATATTGTAGGAAATAAGTAGACACTTCATGTGGGATGTCAAAATTGGGAATTAGGCATGCACTGTACATGTAATTAGGTAAATTTATGGACATAAGTGGTGGTTCAAGCATAACTTTTCCCTCAATGACGTTAGGTATGCATTAATATTGCATCTTCTCTTTAGTTTGATTTTCAGAAAGCCATTTTTCCACAGAATGGATGTCTGGACTGTATTTTGGTGTGTCGGAATAACAGGTAATCAGTGGCACCACAATAGTTGACATATATTGTTGTCAGATAGTCTGCCTCTTGGCAGGTTCAGTGCTCTGAAATACTGCCAATTCTCTCCATCCTCTGGCAAGCACCTCAACTCCTCTGTCCTTCACTTCAAGAAGTATGACTGTTCTTTTTCTTCATGTTGACTTCTTGTCATCCACCCTTCCTTCTATCACTTCCTTCATTAGCCCAATAATGATGATGATAATGATAATAATAATAAGAAGAAGAAGAAGAAAAAGAAGAATAATAATATTTTTTATTATTATTATTATTATTATTATTATTATTATTATTATTATTATTATTATTATTATTATATAGCGGAGAATGCTGAATGCTACAAATAAATGTCTTCAGTATCACCTTTTAGACACTATAGGACACTACTGCCATCCTAAACAATATTATGTACATTATCCTATAGATTGTTTTCACTGTCACACAAAATATAAATTCTAAACCGTGCAATAAAGAAGGGCAAGAAAACGAAATGTTATAAAAGACTAACACATTTAACAACTTCTCAAAGTCTCAAGTCTGTGTGGCACATCATTTCTTAGTTATTGGCCAAAACGTCTCCCAAGACTTTTAAGAGCTTTGTATAGAGGCGCCATTTTGGCTGCCAGAAATCAACAAAAACATTTGGAATTTGCTTTGCCATGAAAATGCATTCTTTTCACTCAGGAACTGGTACACATACTGTATGCATCAACACAATCTCTGAAGACTTAAAATGGTGCAATTGATGAAAGTTAACAGCCACTATCTTGCTGTGATGAAAACAACATCCAGAAATTTAAAATGCTGCATTTTCATAATGAACAACGCTGCAGCTCTAAAAACTTGTGAAAAAAGATTTAAATCTAGATTATCTTGAAACAATCTATAGACACTTGGACTACAGTGTATATGTATATAGTTTACCATCTGTGTATCATATTTTCTTTCCTATAGGAGAGAGTCACTCAGTTATAAGATGCACCATAAACTCTCAATCGTGGTTGTATCAAATCTAAAAACTCAAAAGTTGGGTGAAACTCTTTGTTGCAAGATGTGTCGCAAAATACAGTTGTCCCTCTTTGGAAACAGAAACAATTGATGGGAATACCAATAATAATAATTATTATTATTACTGATCCCCTTGTGCAGTGTTGATCCAAGATTTACAAGTCAATGTCCAATAGTTTTTTTATTGTGCTGTAAACTTTTGTTTGCTGACTTTCCTAGATTTTGTGATCAGGTACATCACGATGGCTCTCAAATCAATGGTGGTCATTCAACACAGGAAAATAATCCCTTTCAGAAGGAGGGTGAGTTTTAAGGTGGATGCAACCAGTTTCACCACTTTTAAAAGATCTTCTCATTAGAAGACACTGTATCACATAACATCAATGTTATGGTACCATATGAAACACCAATCATTGCTTAACAAAATGCGCCCACTATTGTAACGTAATAGGTTACCATGGCAACATTAAAGTTCTCCAAAAACGTTCTGTATTTTGGCTTTTCTTACTTATATCTCAGAAATGAACTCAGTGACTCCCATTTTTTATTGTAGAATACTGATGGAAAAGTTTTTAAAAATTCATGAGAGCCAATTCAGAGCTATCTTAAAATTGTTGGAAAACTGGTTTATTGCATTGTTTGGGCCTGATGTGATTGGTCGAAGTAATTACTTTGGCATTTGTTTTGCGACACTCAGTTGAAAACCGCTCTATAAATGCAGTTAATACTTGGCTTATATCAGGGCAATTGATGATGTTTATCAAAAGTGAGCATGCATCTCAGTTTTTGTAATCTTTGGAAGTACTGCATGAAGACACAGCCGTAGTATTTGGACTGAATTGGATAGTATAGTACCTTGTTGATATTACTGTAAGTAATAGTTTTTGGTTTATTTCACAGGGCAAGTTTTACTTGTTGATTGAGAATTTCTCGCAGTTATACCGCATGTTAGTTCCTGTGCCGCTGTGGTTTGCCTTTTTCACAGATTACAACTATGGAGGGGAATACTTTGCCGTCATAGCAACTACAATTTATCTTTTACTTAAGGTACATGTAATATCTTACTTCTTCCACTATTACGCCATTGTACCATAATTATTTGGTCAAGAGAACGCTCAAAATATGAGACGGTAATACACTGTAGTGTCCCAGTTAGAACATAGCAAATACGGACGGAACGGGAGTTTTCAATGAGAGAAATTGTTCTCAACTAAAGTTAAACAAGGAGTGATTATGTCGTGTGCCATCATAATTTTATTTTGTAAAAGTCACTGCGATGTTTAGAAGCCCGAAGCTCCCCTCCCCCGCTCTTGCATACAAGCCAATTCCATAATTTAAGCACTCATCGTTAATGTTGTTGACTGAAATTTCACGAATTACAACAATTCTTGCTCAAAGTCACTAATAGAGGGTTTTTTTGTCATTAATCATATTTTTTTAATTTTCTAAACTGTTTAGCTAATATTACTAACAAGTATGGTCCACGAGTTCTTTTCGCAGTGTTAACATTTTGTTTTTATGATTTTCTTAGGCCCGCATGATTTTTGGAAAACTTCAAGAGGTGTATGCAGCGTGCAAAGTTTTTGGTCTTGATGTGGTGAGATCTAACTCTTCGGTTGTGTTGTCATTCTTCTTTTGCTTTATCCATTCACAATGAAAAATTCCCACTTGCCAGAAAAAGTTGCTACTAACTGCACGACACGAAAATTGTAATTAGTTCTTTAGTTCCGAACAACCAACGAGTCTAGCCGGCTTTTTTCCAGGTTAAGAATCCTCAAGTTGATAGTTGGTGGTATCTCGAACAAGAAAACGCACAACTTCAATCAGGCCATACAGTAAATTACAAAAATTTGGTTTATCAACGGAGTTGATAATGTAAATTGACCACCGTACAGAGATTCTAAAAGCTGACGTTTCGAGCGTTAGCCCTTCGTCAGAGCGAATCGAAGGGCTAACGAAGGGCTAATCGAAGGGCTAATCGAAGGGCTAATCGAAGGGCTAATCGAAGGGCTAATCGAAGGGCTAATCGAAGGGCTAACGCTCGAAACGTCAGCTTTTAGAATCTCTGTACGGTGGTCAATTTACATTATCAACTCCGTTGATAAACCAAATTTTTGTATACTACTTCCCCACCGACGCAGCACCACAGTTTCTTTAGAAACTACCCCTTCATACAGTAAATTATCGCTCTATCAATTGACCAACCATATAGTAACTGTAGCTAGTAAAGAATAAAACAATAACTTTCATGTATACTTGTAAACTTCTTTGATTTGAATAACCGCTATAATGTCACTGAGAACATGCAAATTTGTTCTTTAATTCTCAACGGACATCACTTCAAAGGATTAATCCTTTCGCCGCCTTTCCTGTAGCAATATGGCTCACCCCCCTCTAAAGAGGACATTGCAGAAGCGGGAAACTCGTGTCCA
>NC_090879.1:12002757-12010257 GCF_036669935.1 Montipora foliosa
ATAGTAACTCCACCAACAATCCTGACCTCTTGATCAACTTTGTCAGTTTCCTTTCCTCGCGTATATTTCGTGACCGGCTTTCAAATCGTAATCCCGATAAGGCCTCACTCTTTCCTCAAAACCTTATGGAAACCATTCTCTTTAAAAGAATGATATTAACTCCAAGACGAGTTGCTCTCTTTTTACCTCTGTTTGCTTAAGTGAATAAGGCAGTAACTTCCTTATACCCAATTCAGCTGCTGCAACATAAAATGCTAAATATGGATATACTGACCCACTTAAATTGTATTTGATTACAAGAACTGCAACGTCGCCGGTTTGAAAGTAGTCAGATTGGAGTCAGTGTGTGGCTTCCAATGTCAGCAATCACTCACAAGCCTCGAGGGTGTTTGATACCGGCGGTGAGCCGCGATCCAACAATTAGTTTTCCATACGTCGTCGTCGAAAGGCAGATATTCCACAATCCGCCGGCACGAAAATCGCTGTGTCGGCGCAAAGGCTAGAATTTCTTTCTTTCGCACTTGATCTGTGATTCTGATTACAATTCGTTTCGACTCAATTCAAAAGCGCCTCAGCAAAACTTTGCCCGTCACCTCAAAATTTTACAAAGGAGATAAGATGGAAAATAAAAGAACGAATCAGTAAACGACAAGTTGACATGGAGGAGTTTGCCCTGGGGTGAGAAAGGTATTTTTTTATATCAGTCGAACTCGAATAGAGCGGCTGTGTTTTTATAGCAAAAATAACATTGCTTTCAAATTTAAACCTGTCAAATGCGACAAAAAATTCACGTTTTCTAAATATGGCTCTGAAAGCAAGCCGGGGAAACTGGAATAACATTTTAAGAAATCTTTTTCCTTCTTAAATGGAAACTTTTACGTCAGTCGTGGGTTAACTACGGCTTTTTAACTTGATCACCTCATTTTTAAACCATTTGTTCCACAAAGAAAATAAATCCTCAAATGATAGCTAAAAAAGAGACAATCGAAAAGAAAGTTGTTGAAATAGACGGTAAGTACGCACGAAAGAAAACTTAAGAGTCTTTTATTCATTTTAAACTTGCATTTTAGCTGAAGGGTATTCAGGAATTGCGAACGGAAAAACAAAACCATAATTATCCGGTTATTGAACGATCAAAAACGAGTTATTAAGACTGAGTATAAATAAAAGCCTTCGCATTTTAAACTCTTCTTTAGTACGGAAACAGAAATTTATACTCAGCACACAACTTCATATGCTAATTGATAAAACTGAATATAAAATAAAGGACGTAAATGGTGCTTTATTAAGTGACTCTTTTAAAATTTGGTTTAAATAATTTACTGTCGATATTGGGTTTCACAAGACCCCATGCATTTCACCCTTTCCAAGTTAACGTCAGTTCTATAGGGTCCTCAGCAAATCAATTTGTTCATCCGGTCTTCATTTTGTAAAATTATATCCTTATTCCGGCTTTTTCTGCGTTTAATAATGCCAGCAAGCAAAAATTGAAAAAGAAATAGCTGAAATAGCAACAACTTTATGTTTCCGCTCTCGAGGATAACGGATCTCAATAGGAATCTGGTTTGATTTTGAAGATTTCGTGAAAGTGGAGAGTACAAGTGGAGCTTATCTCGAAATAAAAACATCCTCGCATTAAAGAAGAACCATTAAACAGCACAAAAGCCACAGCACACCTTACAGCTCGGGCAAAAGGGTTTCAACATTTGCTTCGACATCCGTTCGATTTTGTTGATTTACAGCGATGATGTTGAAACTTGTTGAATCGAACTTGAATCGATGATGAAAGCGTTTGCCCCACTGCCCCAGCAGTCAACATCGTTCAACAAAATCGACCGGATATTGAAGCAAATGTTGAAGCGCCCTTTTCTATCCCGATTTCATCATGAATTAATACGAATGAATTTCATTTAATCAACAGTATGTTCTCATGCCTCTTTTTTGATACCACATTTCAAAGGGCACAGATAAAACTAAGCAGTGAACCTTCGTGAAACCTTGCTTTTCAAGTGACGTTTGAAAGTGTTTTGATAACATTGCCATTACTGGGGAATACGCGATATAACCGGAATACCACCTGTCTGTAATCGGTCAGAAAGTGTCACGTGACATAATATATTCCAATATTGTGATTGTCATAATTGTCCGGTACAGGTAACACTGAAATAAAAACCTATTATGACCAAACGATCAATTTCTTCCCGTTTTGTATATGGACGTTAAATCTTTGCTAAATTTCTGATGCCTGATAAAATCAGAAAAAGGAAGACAGGCGTCCCTAATTTGACGCTGCGTTTAACGTCGAATGCGTTTTTTTGGTCGGTCAGTCGGAGTTAAAAAAGAAAAAAAAGGCAATTTAAAAAAAAACAGTTTCGAGCTGCAGAAGGAGTCAAGTAGCAGAGGACAAAAACACGTTGAGAGTTAGTGTTAACATATTTTCCTCCCACGCAGACAGCCGAGTTTACTCTGGGGTTGACGTTGAAACTGGATATCTGTACTGAAAAATCCAACCAAGTTTTAAAAATGTTTCACTATGCCATTACCTTTTTAAAACTAAAACACATAGGTCGGTCAGAAGAGGGTAAACGGAGAAAAAAAAGGCAAGGCCTTTAATTAAGTAAAAGAAAAATGGTGAACAAGGAGTGTCACTGAAAAAGATAAGGTTGACAGAAAAGCCTTAGGAATGACTTCAAGACTTGTCACTAAATTAAATCGTTGTGAAGGCCGTTTTACCTTCAATTTCTAGTAGAAAATAAGACAATTACCGTGCGCCAATACATTTTACTCGTATAAAGCGCGTTGAAAACGTAAGGCAACGCAAGACTTCGATAAGAATCAAACACACAACTGCGTAATGTTTAATGTTTGTTTTTACAAAGTAAGAGAACTTTCGTAGACCTTTTGACAGGCATGGATCGCGGACTCCTCAGCTCTCCTGTGACGTCACCTTACTACACATTCGAGCTATTAGCCCCGACAGCTGCAGTAGGCTGTTAACACCTTCTACTATCCTCATGTGAGTATAGCCGATTTCCTGTGTCATATAAAAAAGCAAATATTAGGTTTGTCTTTGTTGACATAAACATTACAACACGCGCGAACGAGAAGGTCACCCGCAATTTGTTTTCTTACGAGCGCAATCGATACTCGATTCATTTGACACTGCATGAAGCGTTCTAAACATTGTCGTTTCTCAAGTAGCACATTTTAGCTGCTGCTTGAAGCCTGGAAACTTTTTTGCTCCATTAATTCTAAGCCGTCGCTTTACCTTGATAAACTCCAGTTTAAGATACTCCGACATTTGATAGTTTTTGCAAACGCGAAAGATGTTGGTTATAATATCTTCGGCAGCGTAACCCATGTACCACAAATGTGACAGAACTTTGTATGCCTCGTCTACATCTCCAGTGGAGCAGGATTTGATCATTTCTCGGATTAGCAGAGGATGAGGTTCATCACAAACCTGGAAGAATACAACAAAATTTCTCAACTTCAAACAGCTTGCAACAGAGATGTACTTAAAGTGCTTTTTATCCCTTGAAGTTTTAGGTTTATCATCTAGAATTCCAGGAAATATTAAAAACCCCGTTTGCCATTTGGAAATATCTGCATTGGTTCAAGAGATATTTAAGTTTGAAAAATGTTTAAAATATGCAAATGAGAGGATTGATGACGTCATTCACTCAACCCAGTATAACATCAAGTATATAAATACAGCTATCTCGGTCAATTTGCAGCAGAGACCATTGAAACTTGATAAGCTAATAGTTCTACAGGCAACACGTCTGCGGCTATAAAGAAATTGGTTCCCACGGCAACTCACTCCTCCAACCCGATTTTAATCTTTTTGGTGATCTTCTGCTAGAAAAAATATTTAACAAGACGATCTAGGATCGTAAGTTGGGCTGTGGCCACACTTGTGCTGCTAAGGATCATGAGCGTTGTGTAGTAGTTCTAAAAAAAGATGTGTAATACATGGAAAGATGTGCATGTCTCAAAGAAAGATCACGAAATTTGTAATCACACTGGCAAAAACAACATGCATTTCGTCATGAAAACATTGCTGACTTGATGTCCGATCTCACCCATAGATCACTTGCTTGTAAAGCTTTTTTTGTATAGAAAATGAGCTATATACATTCATTACCATAAATGCATTACCATTACTACCATCAACTTCAAAAATATCAAGACTCTTGGCTAAATCTGCACTTGTGAGGTGTCTGTTAATGCTCAGGTGACGATAGAATTTGTGTCCTTGGTCAAATATGCAACATAACGTTTCAAATTTCCAATAACTACAAGACTTTGCTGTTGAGTAACACGTTGCATAAAGCTCTACAGCACAGCATTGTTTACAAGTGCAGTTGCATTGTTCTCTAACACTGTTCACTGCAGTTATTTCATATGTACTAATATGCAGCCCTCTGAGTTCATAATTGTCACCGAGTGAGTGTATAGCCTGGAAATACTGTACTAAGTCCTGAATGGATGGTACTTCTAATAGTACACATGTACCTTGGGCATGGCTTCTACCATATTCATCTCTTGCATGAGAATTAAAAATCTTATAACTCCCATTATCAGTATGATAGATACTAAAACCAATACATCCTATTGTCAGAATAAATGAAGAATAATTTTGTGACAAGAGTGATTCAAATGCACTGTCTATAGGTATACTGTACTGATATCCCTCAATTATTGAATCACTGGTATGTAGATTAGCTGTGTAGTTTTCACTATAATTAAGCTGGTAATTGTTCTCAGACATAGCAATCATAGCTGGTAATTCTGATTGCATCACCTGCCCTGTACATTGTGACAGTGTAGAATGCAATTCATTACCCATTTCCATCACTTGTACCAGGTCATTACATGCGTTAATTCCTTTGACATTATTATAAATCAAAGCACCCAAACTCATAGCAACGCATTGTTGCCCAGCATTTGCACCAAATACTGTAATATCACCTTGACTATATGGTGCCTTTACTGTCAAGGTTGGATCAATATTATTCATTGGAGGCCCAGGATTTGTTTCTCTGTCATTACATAGATTTATTTTAGCACAGCATCGTCTATGATCACCATGCAGTCTTGTACAAACTCATTGGTCCACAGCATGTGTACCAATGATGATGATATTTCTTCAGATTTTCGCGTTTTCGTGTTCCAGTATATTTTCCAAAGCAAGTAAACGTACTGTTTGACGAAATTCTCGTCGAATAGAAGCTGGCTTTTTCCTCACTTTTTCAAAAGAACCGAGACTGGCAATTATTCGCCTTCTTTTCATTTCAGTTATTTGACTACTCGGCCTGCAACTGATGTAACCATGAAGTTTTGACGACAAAGGAGTGATCTTAAGAATCTTTTTCCACACAAATACCCTCAGTTTTCTGCTTTTCTGCTAGAGACGTTTCAACTTCTTCACAGGAATCCTACTTGGTTCGCGATCACGACATCTCGACATATGGCATTCACGTACAACACAAATTTAGCATAACGAGATCTCAATTCCTCTCTATACTTTATTTTCACAACGCCATCATGTTGATGACATACAAATGGCTGCATTGCCTCCCCTAATACATCACGTTTTCCCAGGACATTCAACATTGCTCGTGTTGGTGTCCTCCGTGCCGTTATGCTCATTATCAAATATCAGAAATATCAGCTTGCACCCGCCAGCGTCAAAATTTCGAGTAAAGTTCCTTAATGTACTTCTGTCATTGCTAGTCCGCATAGTTTGCACATAATTTGTACTCAATGACTGCTAAACGGACCTCTTCAGAACTTGTATGAGCTTGATAGCAACATTTGAGATATTTGCCAAGAGTTCGCGGAACGACCCCTTTCGAAATGCACGCTCATTTTCGTGTTTTGAGGTGGGTCCACCACGAACAGTCTATGCGTTTGTAAGTGGTTTGAGCGTATTGGACCTAACACCGTAACTCGCTTCTGCCATACCTGTAATGTATGCCTACCATCACAGAGAATCACTGCTAAGGTTATCGAAGAGAAATGAAAATGAAGCGGAATGAACATTGAGCCTTCACTACATACCTGCGGTATTGCCCATTGCATGTGACGGACATTTGCGAAGAAATACACTGGTAAACCTTGAGTCCGTCGTCCGACTAACAACGCCACTAGCCCGCTTAGCAGGCGGTTTGGCGAATTTTAGACGCTCCTTTCCACCGGTATTGACTTTCGAGTGACCGTTTTCAATTTGGCCGCGCGAAAACCTGGACCGAAGTCAAACGAGAACGTGGAGGGGGCGGGGAAGGAACGTCAAAGGTGGCCAGCCTTTCATATCAGGGAGGTCTGGAACCCAGTAAGTTGCCATGGTAACAAAACTGGTATGCTCGTATTGTGGAGCACATCTTCTGGATACATGATTTAAATGGCTTAGATAGGAAAGATGCGAATTTCGTCACAGTACCACTTTTAACTTTACAGGACCAGTTTACCGATGCGGAACTTGTTTCTTTTCATATTTATCCTTTGATACTAACAATTAATTGGCTTATGCCCGATTCACACCAAACCTTAAACATGTTTTAAACACGTTTAGCTAAACACGGTTTCAATGTGTTTTCTTTTTAAACTATGTTTACTGATTTTTGTCCACTACAAATTTAGCGCAGGTCAAAGCATGTGTTGAAACAAACCTGAATCTCATGCAAAAGCCAGTCCTAAAATTTTCTGAATGATTTTTATTTTGTTAAACCCAGTTTAATTAAACATGTCTTGTTAGTGTGAATGGGGTAGAGCGACTTTCTTATGACCTTGAAAAAGTGTTCACAATTTGTTTCACGGACCAATGTTTGGCAAGATTACAACAAAGCTTCTCCTTATTCCCGCCAAGGAAACTCCTAATATGGGCAGTAAACAGTTTGATTACCCAATCACATTACTCTATTTCAAATGACGTCAAAGTGTAATGCCGATCGCTTTCTAGAAAGTTCCTTGGAGAAATGACGTTGTTTGCAGCCGCGTTCCCTAAGCCAATGAAAATTCTCGCTCGTTTGTTTTTGTTCGATAAGCCAATTGAATGTTTTAAATTTTTGTTTACGTTGTTTCAATGGGTGCTGTCACCTTATCTGTCGTAGTGTAATCATTGCATTGTAAGTAGTGTAAAAATTGTTTTGTAAGTAACTTAAGTATCATATTGGTAAGTACAGTGGTGAAAATATTGTTTTGTAAATAGCGCAAGTATTCTAATGTAAATAATATAAGTACAGTCGTGTAAGTAGAGGAAGCGATTTGTAAGTAAAAAAACAAAAATTATTAATACAAAAAATTATAATGCTAGTATTGTAAGTAGTGTAAGTGTTTGTCCTGCTTGCTTGTATAAATACTGTAAGTATGAGCAGTGCAATATATACCTTGCATACGGAACCCGCGCCCGCAGTGCGCGCGGCAGTCAAAACCGTGCTATCCTGTCAATCATTTGCCCTTTCACCGGAAACAGGGCATTTTGGTTGGGCGTAAATG
>NC_090879.1:12022757-12035257 GCF_036669935.1 Montipora foliosa
CTACTCTGCACCGAGAGGTTTTCTCCGGGTACTCCGGTTTTCCCCTCTCCTCAAAAACCATAAGTTGATTTGATTTGCGTTAACTTCTTAATTTCAATTTACAGCGTCCCCGAATAGTGCTCTACGGCGCTAGAAGATTAGACACTTAAATAATGTTCATTTCCTTATAACGTTCCTTTCTTGTAAAATTCGTGGACCGACCCGTTCCGAAAACACTCGACATCTTTTAGAGTGGGTCTATACCACGAACCGTTTATGCATTTGTATTTGGTTTGAGCGTATTAAACACCAAATTCTTGCTTACTTTCAACGACGCCATTTTCATTCAATGCTACACTGTGCGTATGCACTTTGATTGACTTTGCACATGTGCTTTAAAATTACAAGCTCTAGTGCAATTTGTGACTGAACGCAAAAAGAAAAGAAGCTGAAATTTAACCTCGGGCATTTTCCCTGTAAAGTCTGAGAAATGACTCACCAATTATTTTATCAGATGTATTGCAAGCCAAAGCAAAACGTGTTGTTTTGGAGTAGATTTCCATTGTTCTTCTCAGTGCCTGTTGTGCTCCATCTGTCATACTAATAAAAGAAAAAAAAACTTTCCCTTAATTTGATCACTATAATATTATTGATTCAATGTGGCATGTAGCCTCCATTCAGTGAGAATAATTTATGACTAAAATACGTTTTTGTTGCAATAGGAAGGAAGAGATTGAGGGTTGTACTACCAACATATCCCAGGTTAATTTCTGGATGCAGCCTCATATCTACACATGTATGGGTTCACTTTAATGCTAGTTCTCTACTGCTAAAAGAGTTTTTTTTCTGCCTGGGTGCTCCAGTTTTCCCCCGTCATCAAAAACTAATAATAATAATTATTATTAGTTCCTAGTTTACAGCTAATAATAATAGTAATAGTAATTTTGAGAGGTACAGCAAAACCACTTTAATCAAGTGGCTTCACTTTAGCAGGTTATGAAATTACCTTTCCCAGGACAGGGGTAGGGTGCAAGAGGTTGAAAATTCACGTAAAAAATACAGCAAAGATTTGTTTTTTCATTTCATCACCTAATTCTTGGCATTCAGCATAGGGAAATTCACTCCGTAATTTTAGTGCAATGCTTTAGTGGAAATTGGCTGCAATTTTGGCCTAGAGCCTGGAGCCCTTCATTATTGAATAATAACTGAATAATAATAATAATTGAATAATATTGATCTGCTCCAGAGAGGTTTCCAATTGATGAATAAGATCTGCTGACATTAGACAAAGTAACAAAGTGCCCCTTTGGAAGAAAAGCGGTTTATAATAATTGAATTTTTAAATTTGATTCTCTTTTCAGGCTCCCCAATAATATTAGTGGAAAACATGGGCTCAAATATAATAAATTTTCGATACAACATGCACTCTGGATGGTAAAAACAGCATGCTTTATGAGAGTACAGATGCCCGTCTGAGAAATGTCAGCCAGATTTAATTTTACCGCACAATGTGCTTTTAAATCCCAATCTTAGACTGAAAAACTGCTTGCACTTGTCTGTTGTTTGTAGCTGGCTTTGAACTTACTTTTGGTGGTTTCTCAACTTTGATGTTTTGACATTTTGACAGTTTTGGTCGTGTTTAATCATTAAAATGTTTTGAACCATTCTAACAAGAATTGTGATTGGTCTGTTTTAGCGTGCTTTATGAGAGTATAGATGCACGGCTGACATCACTCGCAGGATTTGGAAAATATAGTTCTCTAAAAATTTCAGCCAAATGCGTGAGGAAATTGAGAATTTTTTTATTATAAAACGAATAAAGAGTCCTCACCTGTGATCTGTAATGTTGTAAAGCACTTATGAAGTGGATAGAGCACTCAAGAAGTAGGGATAACACTAAGTCTTGACTAAATCTTGTGTTTCCCCCTACACTTCTTTTGTGCTCTATCTGCTTCCTGCATGCTTTAATACAACAGAACAGATCACAGGCGAGGTTTCTTTGTGTTAATTACAGTGTACATGTATGTGCCAGGGACTTAAATTAAAAGATTATTATTGATTTTTTTCTCCATTTAACACTCCCATTTTTACAGGAAACTCTTTACTCTTTATTTCTGAACAGTGATCGGGAATTACCCTTTCACAAGCAGTGTATAAATTATCGCTATATCTCTTACATCTTTCAATTTTTATCAAACAGTGAAACTTCACCATACATGTAAATGAACAGTGTAGTTCCTGTACCTGTCTGCTTCGTCCAAAATTATAATCTTATGTCTGCCCTTTGGCAATGTTACTTTTTGTTGTGCAAACATCTTTATCTTGTTACGCACCACATCAATTCCTCTGAAAGAACAAGTCAACACAAAATTTAGTTGGTCTGGATACATGTAGCTTAAAAGAGCAAACAGATAGAAATAATTATTATTACTGCTTCTCAATGAGCTGTATTTGCCATTTTAAGCTCCAGGAGTCTTTCAAGTTGTTTGGGTGCAGTGACATTCTATCAATATTCCAAGAAGAGCAGAGGTTAGGAAAGCAATGTTGCAGCTTATATCAGTCTCAGGTAAGACTGGTTTTTAACATCCGTGTACTGGATGGAAGTGTCTCTCACTTTCCTAATCGACTTTATTAAAGCAGTGTGGAAAAAATACTAATGGCAAATACAGTTGTACTTCATGTACCTGTCATTGGATGCATTCAATTCAAGTACAGCATCTTTGAAAGATGCACCAAGAAGAGCTCTGGCCAAACACAAGATACTTGTAGTCTTTCCTGTTCCAGGAGGGCCCTGTAAGAAGAAAATAATCATTAAAATTATTTTAAAAGGCATTACTACATTTGAGTGGCGTTTTCACAGTAATATGAGGCGTACGTAGATGCATCAATGTTCAAGAACCCTTTGAAAGTCTGTTTTATACATGTATGCTACCCCAGAAAGATTTGAAATTCGTTGATACTGCAATACTCTACAATGCTCAATGAATGAAGGAGTTAGTGTCCAGAGAAACTGTGGTGTTGTGTCAGTGAAGTGAAACACAAAAACTTGGCTTGATGTATCAAGTTGATAGGGGTGAAATTACCACCAAAAAAAGATTGGATGGCTTTCCAATAAAACTCTAACTTAGCCCACTGTTGTTCTCTTCCCTCCCCATTAACTCATTGACCCCTCAGGGCTTGAAATTGCGACCAATACAGACGAATTTGCGACTGAACTTTTCTCTTTGCGACTACATGTAAATATTAATATCTGGAGAAGTCGCAAATTTGCGACTTGTTTTCATCTTCGCTCTTGCAAAACAAAAGGATTACATGTAGCAGTTGCCACTTTGCTGCTCTTTTTACTAAAATAAATGAAGAAATGACAAAATTATTTTGTTTTTCGCCTTGAGTTTTCTTTCAATCTGAATATAGCGTAATTGTAGTGTAATTTCGCTGCAATGTTACACTGTACGGGCACAACTCCATTCCTTTGATATCGTTCGCCAATTTCAGCGGTTTCTTTCAACACAAGTATTGTGGGCTCATATTTTGTTTTGCTACACCAAAGACAACACAATGCAGCGCGATGATTTCGTATCTTGTCACAAAATTGCGACTGGATTTTTTTGCTAATTTCAAGCCCTGCCCCTGGGGGTGAGACTTATTTTACCGCTACTCCTCAACTGGGGAGTCCTAGGGCATTTGAGGCATCAATGGGTTTAATCAGTCCTGATATTTAACGAAACCATTACAGAAGTACTTACAGCAATAATGATATTTGGCACATTTCCCTGTTCTGCAAAAACCTTAAATTAAAGGAAAAAATAGAATTTTACATCTACAGCGTCTGGATTGCTTCTCATCACAATAAAATCAAATATCAAACACACAACACACTCACTGGGAGACATGCTTTGTCCTTGATGTAGTATTAAAGTAATACACGACAGTACAACAAGGTCCAGCAACAAAATTGTATGTGTACAGGGTCGTCAAAACAACAACAGAAGTAAGAAATATATTCCACTTCTTTCATAGTTATGGACCTTTCCCACAGCTGCCCAGTGATGTCTCTTTTAAACTATAATACAAGAGGATGTAGTAACAATCCTTGGCTTCAAAACTTGATGAGGTAGGATGGTCCAGTGAGAGTAGTGTCAAGAACGACTGTTGGTGACATTGACTATTAAAACATTACAACAACCCGAGCAGAAGTCATCTTAAGGCCCTAGGTCGGCAGGTACAAAACGCAAGTCACAGCATATTGTTTTGCCAATACAGACGTATTCCTAAACATTCATTAAAGCTAAGCTTAGGCCAAATTAAGCCTGGACAAAAGTTTTTAGGTCTAATGTTAGCCTTGGTAAATACTGTAGTTTCTGTATTGACAAAACAATGACCTGTGACTTGTGACCTGTGTTTTGTACCTACCCCGTCAAGTTTACGCTTTAAGGTTGTCAAAATGTCAATCAATGTCGCCAACAATAGTCCTTCTTAGCTGCTCACACCCGGACGATGTTTCTCCTCTCAAGTTTTCAGAACTCACAGCATTTGCTGTTCCTTGGCATATTGCATTAACAACTTTACCTCTAATCTACTGACAGTTTCTTCATTTCCAACTATCTCATGAAGTTTTGTTGGTCTGTATTTCTCCACCCTGGAATGACAAGAACCGAGTAATAACTTGAAAATCATGTTATTTTCTGGAATTCTATTTCATTTTCATGGATTGAATAACCATCGATAATTTCATGAGCTAATGCATTTTACATTTACAGTGCAATGTGCCTTACCGTTTTTTTGTTGTTGTTGTCGTTTTGTACAGTTTTTTTACAAATTAGCTGTCAATCAGGGTGTGCAGATCTATTTGATTGACAGTCATGCCTCCTTGCAAAGTTTACATGATTGTAAGTTGAACATCGTTGCATGGATTGTTAAGTTGACGTACAGTAAAACCCCGAGAGAAAGAACCTATTTTTGAAAGCCTGTTAGCCTAAGATTTGTTAGTTACACCCCCTCTAAATGAGAACCTTTTAACCCTAAACTTTGAAACAGGTTCTTATTTTCTAAAATCTAAAAAAATGTGCACTTTGGCAAATAAGATCAATATTGACTTTCAGAGTTCTTTCCAAGCGTCCTCTTCGTAAGATGAGCAAACAAGAACAGCAACAGCAACACCACAATCCATTTATTTGCCAAATTAGAAAAGTTTTACAGAACATAATAAATTAATTAACTAAAAACTAACCACTCAGAATAGTATGAACTAAACGAGCAGAGTAGTTTCAAAAAAATATGAGCTTGCATTTTCTGGGTTGTAACACACACACACGCACACACACACACAACTAATAGAGTAGATAAGAAAATAAATAATGAAATAATGAAATAATGAAATAAATAAATCTAATTAATCTCAAGGAAATACATTTAGGTAAAAAAATAAAAAATAAAAATCATAATATAAAATAAAATTAAATACATTAAAATAAAAAATGAAGAAAAAAGCATTACTTTTATAGGCTAGAGCTGATGAGGTCCTGTGATCTTTCGATTTTACTTATGACAGCCATTTTTATTTTTAATTCAGTATTTAAATTTTATTCAAATTATTTTACAGGGATAGGGAAAAACTGGCTGCTGCTTCAAGGACAAAGGCCGAATACCACTAAATTCTGCTATCTACAACATGATTTTTTTCTTCAGAAAATAAGAACCTATTTGAGAACCTAGATAACCTAAATTTCTGTTACTTACCATTAATTTTATGTAAGAACCTGTTGAGACTGAATTGTAAAATGGAAGGTTCTTACTCTTGGAGTTTTACTATATTTACAAGTACGTGTATTGTCAGATGTGAAAAGTTTGTTGCGTGGCCACGGTAAGGCGCATTGCACGGTAATTAAGGACGGTGCCTACTATTGTTATTGCGCATATGTTCTGAGCATAACCTCGATACTAGGATTTCCTATCGGCGGTGCCGCAAAACTATGCAGAAAATACAGAACTTAGCCAGTTCTCTTGGTATCCAAAAAGAAAACTGGGGGTAACCATGTATTTTTCAGAGATCATTAAGCTCCCATTTGGAAAAGAACGCCATACATTGCTTTGTATTTTAAAACTTTTTACAATTGGTGTTGATTAATTATCTTCGAAAAATGCGTGGTTACCCCTAATTTTCTTTTTGGATTTCAATAACACATGTTAAGATCTGCTTTTCCCGCATATTCAGTAAACAGCGACAAAATACTTTTGACTTAGTAGGCGCCGTCCTTGATTAATTAGAATATAGTTGCAATCTCCACGATTGCACCCCGAATGATCTCTTAAATTACGAGAAGACTCTCCAAAATTTTCCAGCTTTTCCAAAGGAATCGGTCAGTCGTGGGTCGGTTGTCGTTGACTTCTTTAACGTATAAACTGATCGATCGCATCCATTATGGATGCAAGCGATCAGTTTTTAGTGGCTCCAACATAATTTTTTCGAGAATGTCATCCGTGATCGATACGGTTACCAACACCGAGCACGCAAAACGTAAGACTGTCACTGCCATGGATGTTGTTTACGCTCTCAAACGCCAGGGACGTACCTTTTACGTATTTGGAGGCTAGACCTTGCCGTCTTGTCTTTCTTAAGAAAACACTTGCACTGTAACCGGTCCTCGACTGACTGATTCCTTTCGAAAAGCTGGAAAATTTTGGAGTGCTTTTCTTTCTTACCATGGAAGTTCAAATGCTTTTGATTGCTTTCCAGAAGTAGAGCCAGCACCAGATGTTCCTTTATTTGGTACTTTTTTCTCCTTTTGTGGTACCTCTACCTCCATATTCTCGTCTGCTGGAGTTGAAGCGCTTGTTGTGGTAGTCTCAAGGGTAGTCTCCACTTCCATTTCGTCCGCCATTTTGTTTTCGTGTGACGTCAAATATTTCGCGCCAAATCTTCAACTAGAACCCAACCTTTCGCCGTCTGATGCAGATTAACATTACTAAACATGATATGACTAAACATCGCTTTTGTCATTCAAATTTGCCAACCACAGGAACACAAGAACACTTGTTTTGTCAGCCAATGAGGCCCTGGTTGGCTCATTAATGACAATAGGTGACATCAACGAAGGACATACGAACGAAAGTAAAACTAGACCACTCATTCCCTGAATTTGTAAAAGATCGTAAAAAGATTAAATTGGCTTTCATCCCAAGAAAATTCTAGCGTATGTATTTTCGGCCTCACAAAAACGCAAGCATATGCATTAACAAATCGAGCCAATTCAGTATCGACTTCATCGTTAGCACTACACTTTTTATCAAAACAAAAAATATTAAGTATAAGTCAATGCGTCCTTGTATTTTGCTTGAGTTTATCCTTGATTCACCTGTGAAGACTACGCAAAGGAAAAATAGTCAAAATAGAGATACAAAACTGTGTTAAACTATAACGCATCGGCCAAGGAATGATTGACATTGTTTTCCATTAAGTATTAATTTGTCTATCTCAAAGGCAGTACTCTTCAAAGGTCTTCAAAAGCATAAATAAAACATGGCATCTTAATATTTATTCTGAAAACAAATTAGTTCGCTTTGTGAGCCTCACAAAGATCAAACAATGAAATCTTTCACACGCTAATGACTTTTAGATAGGGTAAAGACTCTGTTTGCAGTTCATTTGCGGCTTAAAAGGATTACTTTAAACGGCTCTCGAACTGGCTCTCGATTCCATAATTCATTCATTTTAAAGAAGACTGGTGTATACATCAGAGAGTGTTCTTCAAGAAGGACACTTAAAAACATCTGGCAAAGGAGGCTCAGGAACATAAAATAATTTGCTTTCGATGTCACGAAATGGCGGATACTGATGTTGATGTGTTCGCCAAATCTACAGCGAGACCGTTAAGCACGCCGAGGAGAGAGCTTACATTGTCGAAAGTTACCTTAAAACGAGGATTACCAAAATCAAGGGAAACAGAGCGCGTGGGGCACAAGGCTATGCACACCAGACTCAAGCTACCTGTGCTTACAAGACCAAGAATAGTGAGAATTAAAGAGGACAATAGTCCACAAGCACCTTTGCGTGAGGCTGGATGCTTTGATTTATCGTCAGAAGGAATCACGTCAAATGGGACTACAGGAAGAAAGAAACAGTTATTTGGAATGTCTGATTCTCAAAACGTGACAATTTGGATCAATGGTCAAGAAATTACACGGGAAAGAAGCCCTTTTATTGATTTTGAAAACTATGGAAGAGATACGAATGAGGATAAAAGAATACGAAAGGAAATCGAGCATGGCAATGTTTTGCCGCTCCCCGCTTCAGTTCTCAAAGGTAAACGAGTGACCATTAGTCAAAGGGGAAACTCAAATAAAGAGAACACTTGTGGCTACAGCAAGCAACGCAACTGTAAACAAACAGACAAGGCACAAACGTTATCATATCAGACTGGGTCGACGTTAAAAGATGCTGATATGAAAAACAACTCTTCGAGAACATTACCAAGGCAAACAAATTGCACTGCTGTTCAATTGCAACCGCGTAAACTGATTGCTCGGCCGGTATTACACCTTCCCAAAGCTGATAAATACGATATAACACGGCCAGGGAATATTATCACTGGTAAAGTTGGCTCTGTACACATTGAGGGCCATAAATCGGGCGACAAGAACAGGAAGTTCATTCCAGCGACTGAAACTTGCATTATTAAAAATTCTGTCTTTAAAACTCTTTTACAGCGCCGAACTGTGTTTCTACGGCAACCATCCCCACTAGCAGGTGTGAATTTCAAAGTTCACTTAAAGCAACAACAAAATTCTTTCTTGCTTCGGGATACGATTCAAGCTGTTGAGAAAACGAACATTCGGCCTCCATCTGTAGAGCTAGAGAAGCCTCGACCAGTGAAGACGTTAGTGGTAAAGTTACCGCCGATATGTTGACAAAGTTTAGAAAATGATGAAAAACTCTCATGATCGGCAGGAGAACGCATGTTTTATGAGTCAAATGAGTCAAATGAGTCAATGAGTCAATGAGTCATGAGTCATGAGTCAATGAGACTCACAGTCAATATCGCAATAATTTGTTGATTAAGCCTAAGCCCTCGTTTCAGTGATTAGGCCTTAGCACTCTCTGAAATTTTAGCTTTCATTTTATGGTTTAATTAACTTCGCTAACTCGTTGACTCATTGACTCATTGACTCATGACTCATTGACTCATAAATACTTGACACTCGATCCGCAGTGTCATATCCGGGCAAGGGACACCTCTGCACAAGGCATTGGCAAATGCATGCAAATGTTTTATTGCTTTCAAAGTAATTGTGATCGTGTCCCAGTTGCTTCGCTCTACTCTTGAGCCAATTCTTTTCACAAATCCTCAAGAAGAGTCTCAGTTGAATTCCTCATTTTGTTCGTGAAATCAATGAATTGCCTTTATCGGGAAAGTTCATCATGGGTTTCCTTTGATGTCGAAAGTTTGTTTACAAACACACCCTTGGAGGGGTGTGTCAACCTGGGAGTTGACTACATCTCCAAGGGCAACCCTGATCTCCAGCTAACTAAAACTGAACTCAGAAATCTTTTTAATTTTGCCACTGCTCAAACACATTTCCTGTTTAAGGGTTCGTTTTTTGATCAAATTGATGGGGTGGCAATGGGCTCTCCCCTTGCCCCGGTGTTGGCTAATCTCTTCATGGGTCACCATGAAAGGATCTGGTTGGAAAACTACAAGGCCTCCAGTATTTTACTTTATCGACGGTATGTTGACGATGCTTTTTGTCTATTTGACACTGAACATGACGCTACTTTGTTTTTTGACTACATCAACGATAGACATCCCAACATACGTTTCACCATGGAAAAAGAGATGGATAAAAGAATCCCCTTTTTGGATGTTCTGATTGACAACAGTCAACCTCTCTCTCCTATTACCAGGGTCTATCGAAAGAAAACTTTCACCGGTCTATTAACTAATTATTTTAGTTTTACCCCATTCTCTTACAAACTTGGCTTAATCAGGACTTTAGTTGACAGAACGTACAAGATCAACAACACGTGGGTAGGCTTCCATGAGGATATCAAGAAATTGTTATTAATCTTACGTAAAAACCTTTTCCCCAGTCATATCGTTGAGAGAGTCATTAAGCAGTATATTACAAAAACTCAGACCCTTTCGAACACACCTGCTAGTCCTCCCTCTAATCCTACACATTTTTTCAAATTACCTTATGTTGGGCCCTTCTCTATTGTAGCACAAAACAGATTACGTAAATTACTTAAACGTTATTGTAACAATCTTGATGTTAAGCTAGCCTTTTCTTCCTTCAAGATCCGTAACATGTTTAGTGCGAAGGACCCTGTGCCTCTTGAACTCTGTTCGAATGTTGTCTACAAGTTTACCTGTGCAAGCTGTAATTCTTGCTATGTCGGCGAAACTAGCCGACACCTCTCGACAGCATTCGCGAACACTTAAACAGGGACGGGACCTCACATATCTTTAAACACCTTCAACAATCCGAGGCATGCCGTAACTCCTGCTCTGCGGAATGTTTTGAAGTTATAGACCGTGCGACCACAAAATTCCAGGTCAAGATAAAAGAAGCGTTACATGATACTTCCTGGGAGCAACCTTCTTTAAACAAGCAATTATATCATGTTAACTTAACTCTCTCGTTCTAATCAACATGTTCCATTGTACACTCTTTTTTGTTACCTTTGGCTATTTTGTTAGATTCCCAATTTATTTCACGTTGTTATTTATCTTTGTTTAGCATATTATAAATTCAAATGTACTTCAAATTAATTCTACTTTCAACTGAAGATAGTCGTTGCACGACCGAAACATGTCTTGCAAATTTAATTTCAAATATGTCTTCACTTTTATAAAAACTGTTCTGAGTGAGAAGTTCTGCATGTTTAATGTTTGGAATTACGCTAAAAGACCTCGCAACTTCTATAATTTTTTTCAGTCGTTCTGACGGGCAAGGGGTTAGTCACGTATAGTTTCGATGACAGGATCGAAAGTAACACAGGGCCCCAAAAACAAGTATTTTCTTCTTTTTTTTTTTTGCCATATATATTTCACAAATACGCATGCGTTCTGTACGTTCTACGGTGTGATTGGTACCACATGGAGAACTGTAAGAAAATATTGCAAAGTATAGACCATCTTTTTTTTTTTATATACTCAAGTAGAGAAGCTACCGGTAGTCAAGGGGCTAACTCACGTATGGTTTAGGGGCCGATTAATCTATCCCTCGCAGGATCGAAAGTACCACGGGGCCCCCAAAACAACTTTCTTCTTCTTTTCTTTTTTTGCCATATATATTTCACAAATACGCATGCGTTCTGTACGTACTATGGTGTGCCTGGTACCACATTGAGAAAGGCAAGAAAAAAAGTATATTCTCAAATACGCATGCGTTCTCTACGTACTATGGTGTGATTGGTACCACATGGAGAAATGTAAGAAAAAAAGTATATTCTCAAATACGCATGCGTTCTGTATGTACTATGGTGTGATTGGTACCACATGGAGAAATGTAAGAAAATATTTGCAAAGTATAGACCATCCTTTTTTTTTTATATACTCATGTAGAGAAGCTACCGTAGTCAAGGGGTTAGTCACGTATGGTTTAGGGGCCGATTAATCTCTCCCTCGCAGGATCGAAAGTAGCACGGGGCCCCCAAAACAACTTTTTTCTTTTTTTTTTTTTGCCACATATATTTCACAAATACGCATGCGTTCTGTACGTACTATGGTCTGACTGGTACCACATTGAGAAATGCAAGAAAAAAGTATATTCTCAAGTACGCATGCGTTCTGTATGTACTATGGTGTGATTGGTACCACATGGAGAAATGTAAGAAAATATTTGCAAAGTATAGACCATCATTTTTTTATATACCCAAGTAGAGAAGCTACCGTAGTCAAGCGGTTAGTCACGTATGGTTTAGGGGCCGATTAATCTCTTCCTCGCAGGATCGTAAGTAGCACGGGGCCCCGAAAATAGCTTTTTCCTTTTTTTTTTTTTTTTTTTTTGCTGTAGATATTTCTTAAACACGCATGCGTTCTGTACGTACTATGGTGTGACTGGTACCACATTGAGAAATGCAAGAAAAAAGTATATTCTCAAATACGCATGCGTTCTGTACGTACTATGGTGTGCCTGGTACCACATTGAGAAAGGCAAGAAAAAAGTATATTCTCAAATACGCATGCGTTCTGTATGTACTATGGTGTGATTGGTACCACATGGAGGAATGTAAGAAAATATTTGCAAAGTATAGACCATCCTTTTTTTATATATACCCAAGTAGAGAAGCTACCGTAGTCAAGGGGTTAGTCACGTATGGTTTAGGGGCCGATTAATCTCTCCCTCGCAGGATCGAAAGTAGCACGGGGCCCCCAAAACAGCTTTTTTCTTGTTTTTTTTTCCCCATATATATTTTACAAATACGCATGCGTTCTGTACGTACTATGGTGTGACTGGTACCACATTGAGAAATACAAGAAAAAAAGTATATTCTCAAATACGCATGCGTTCTGTACGTA
>NC_090879.1:12040257-12057757 GCF_036669935.1 Montipora foliosa
TCCATTATACCGAGCGATCGTAGCTATCATAGTCGAGGAGAGACTCGATTTCATGATCAAAGTCCCCGTCCTTTTCCCAAGTCCATGTAATGTGCTACAGGAAGTAACGAGAGCAAAAACAGTAAAATTAGAGGAAGACATCTCCTTTTTTTTTTTTTCTCTTTTTTGGTTTAAGGGACAACCAAGAACCCCGCCAAGTCGACAATGAAATAACAGCTCTGACCTAGCGCATTTGCCAGGGGGGTTTCAGAAAACTAGATAACCCGATTTCAAAACTGTTATCCCAGTGTGACTTAAAAAAGAAAGATAATCTTACTTCTGCAACAATCAGGCAGCTTTATTATTATGGTATAACCAAAACCGTTAATACATTCGGCATTCAAAGCGGTTCATATAACCAACACAATTAATACATTCGTCATTCAGAACGGTTCCTTGTTAGTTCTTCTTAGCCCTTGTATCCTTGTCTTTATCGATAGATTTCTTATTTGGACAGTTAGCACTATAATGGCTGGGTTCACCACAGTCAAAACACGATTATTTCGTTGCCCTTATGGTCTTTTATATGGTGCAGAGTAGTTATTACCACGCCGTGGTGAGGATTGTTGGCGGTATGTTTTAGCGACCTTTGATTCAATGTCCAGCACTTTCTCATGGTCCTTATCTCCGATAAGGCGAACTACTAGACTGTGGAAATGAAGTTTCGGGACATCAATGTTACTACGAGCGGTTTGGTACGCCAAACGGTAGTAGTTAGACTTCTCATGGCGTTTGTCGCTGGCTGTGTTCTGTAGCGTTTCCAGCATTTCTAATGCCTCATACTTGTTGAATTTAGTAACAGGACGCACCGTGTATGCCAATAGGGAGCTTAAGCAACGACAACGGCAATGGCAACGAGAACGTCACAAATTTGCATATTTAGTGGGTAAAAACAATAGCTTTGCACGCCCTTCACGTGCGTTTTTCACTTTTGTCCATTTCGTTGCCGTCGTCAGCAAAACAACAAAGTGAAATAGCCAAAGTTCATGGTTTTATGAAGAACGTCAGCACTTGAGGATAAATTTTCATTTTCTCTCCTAAAATGGAGTGCCGTTCCGACTGGTGTCATCTTTGAGGAATTACCACACCCTTGTCATATTAAAAACGTTGAAATAGTCACGAAGGGATTAAAATAACGCAAATTTATATTTTGAGATGACGTTCTCGTTGAGGTGGCCGTTGTCGTTGCTTAAGCTCCCTATTATCCGTCTAACTACCGCTTCGACCGACGCCTTGGTTGCCGATTCCAAGGACTCTTTTAAGGCGGGTTTTCACTTAATCTCTCAATTTCTACAAGAATAATAAAACAGACACAAGCATCCAGTACCCATGATACGTATCATTATTTCGCATGTGAATAGCATTCTATAAGTTGCAGGAGAATCCGGATTATAACCTAACTGACTGGGCCTTCAAAACCAGTGTGTATTCTGTGTTTCATGACTTGCATTGATCAATTGACAAAGTAGACTAGATGAAGAAGCCATATTTATCATTAACACAGCTCAGGCCTGTAGTAAAGCCAAAATTCATATTCTGTGGTATATTTATTAAAGATTTACTATCCTCGGAGATTGTTTCTATACTGCTCAGGCCCAGGTTACTCTATGCCTGGTCCCAAATATTTTATACTGCGGGCTTTGATATCCCGCAGTATTTGCGACCGGTAACCAGCCTCAGCCACTGATGATTTTTGAAAGCGCAATGTACGCGTTCGGTTCAACAATTTTAGAGCAAAAGACTGAGACACTGCTCACAGTCAATATTAATTTAGCGCTCACTAGTACATCGATGACAACTTACAGATTTTGATACTACTCGACCAATGCTTTGCGTTAATTAACTAAGAACTTGGCCCAGCCCAAATTGCCACCCTAAATATTGGTTGACATGAATAAGATGACAAATGTTAACCCCCGCCTCTGAATAAACTGATATTGGCCTAGCTGCCACGAATCTCCCTACAGGTCAGTAGTAGAGCCAAACTCGTTCTTAGGGTCTCTTTCTCGACGAGGAGATAATCAGGGAGACCCTGGGAACGAAGTTGTAGTAGAACACCTAAACTTGTACACAAAAATTTGGTTTTATCAACGGAGTTGATAATGTAAATTGACCAAGCTTTTAGAATCCCTGTACGGTTGTCAATTTACATTATCAACTCCGTTGATAAAACCAAATTTTTGTCTATTACTTCCCCAACGACGCAGCACCGCATTTTCTTTAGAAACTTCCCCCTTTATTCGTCTAAACTTGTAATAGGAAGGTCGAAGGTTCGTCTTCTAAAAAAAAAATTCTCAATTTTTTTCCGAATACTTCGTATCATCGTCGAAGAAAGGTCATTTCTCCATACTATTAGTCGAGGTTAAGGCCGGTTTACACGCTAACGCTAGGGAGCGAAAGCATGTGACGTTTTTGAGAGGCGGACGGCAACCGGGAGTGAGCTTTTTTCCCCTTTATTATACCACATTTATGCTGCTAAGTATCTTTTTTCCATTAGAGATGAAGGGTTTTTTTTTTTTTTATCTTGGAGACGTTACCGTCCTGCCATGCGAAATGATCTCTTCGCGTTCCGTCCGTTATTATCGGAGCACGAATCGTGCGTGTACGACACCCGAGTTGCGACCGATTCGTGAAAACGAAAATCGGCCCGATTCAGAAATTTTTGTCGAGTCGGACGGACGAATGCACGAAATGATGGAAAAAATGTAATGAGCGCGTGAAAAGGATAGAGGAATACAAGTTGCTAGCCTGGCAAAGGGCGAAAGGACTACTGAAAAATCAGAGTCCTGGGCAGGAATTGAACCTATGCGAGCTCGGTAACACAGGTCGGATAATCTACCCATTGAGCGCCCTAGCTCTCCTGAAAGGACAATGTGTCTCATTGGTCCACGAGCTTTACAAAGTCATTGGGATGCCATTGTCCTTTCAGGGCAATCCTGCCAAGCAACTTGTATTCTATCGGACGGACACTTTCAGAGGAGCCGGCGTATCAATCAGAAGTTTGAGAATAAGGCATGCGTACAAAATAGAAGCAATCAAAATGGCGGAGACGAGACGACAAATCGTTCGACCAAATCGTAGCGCAAGTGTAAACCGGCCTTTAACATTTGTCATCTCCCTGTTATCAGTACAAGGAATTGAATTTTAATTGATATCAGTACAGGGAGAATCATACACCATTTCGTCAAATTCAATCCTAGAAGTATAGCGGCACAGTAATTAGTGCTTTGGTGTCAGAGTATCCAAACTAGTAATCCGGCGGAAGGTCATGGGTTCGACTCCTCCAAAAGCGCACTCGGATTTTTCCGAACATCCCCGAGCTAATCCCCGAGCTAATCCTGGTTATCGGTTCATCTACGGTGTCATTTCATTAAGTCTGGCAAAACTCAGATAGAACATTTTCATGCACCCCGGCGAACCTTAGACATTTATTACAATTTAATAAGACATAATAATTCTTCCACTCCGCTGCTTGTTGGACAGGTAATTTAGTGCAGAAAAAGTAACAAGCCAAGCCATTCTGATAGGTCAATGATCGAAGAAAGTCAAACGCGAGGCCGAAAGCGCAGTTGAAGGTGAACGACTAAACTGACTTGGAGGAAACGATTGTTCCACAGGTTTTGTTGATTCAACAGACAAAAAAAATATTTAGTACGCACTACGCACGACGCACAAAAACTTTTCGTAAAACGTCTCTGAATGGGATAACCTTCGTATGCGGTGGTTCCACTTTACAAAGCCTTATTCTCCACCCTTGATCATCTTACGACACTTTTCCTGTTAATTTAAGCGTCCGCAGACAATAAGAACACTTCCATAAGTGCCTATATTTTAATTGGGCATAACAATAATACTGTGGTCGGAAATAACAGAGAATACATACATAAAAAATCCGGCGGTCTTCTCTGCGTAAAACTTTCAGTGACTAAAAGTTTGAAATCTTTCACTCCCAAGACTACATGAGTCCAGTATTGATCAATAAAGTCTTATAGCATTAGTTATATTAACCAGTGAAATCTATAAATGTCATGAATCTTTCATTACACATTTAATTGAACGGTATAGAACGCAATCTTTATTTTCAAGACTATATTCAGTTCTAGATCTATGAAATTGCAAAAATTAGGAAAATCTCAGCACATTCCTTTCTTACATGCACAATAAGCTTTACATGCATGAATTTTATCCACAACGCACACGAAATTGGCAAAAATACTTGGTAGTACAATTTGCGGACTTTTTGACCAATTACAACTTAAGAAATGAATAGAACCAATCACATCACAGTGCAAAGCACGGGAAACGCATGCATGCTAGCATCAAATTATTTTTACTTTAGCCTGTGATTGGCTGAGAAAATGACGTGAGAATCGTGATCCAATCAGAAAGTGACGTAATTTAAATCCGAAGCAACTGCAAAATGTTTATTTCACGCGTCTGTCATCTTCTTAATAATAAGTTTCGTAATAACATTGTCAAAGTGATTTCAAATTAAAAGCTAACCAGTGAGCGCGGGAAATTTGGTACTTATTGGAAAGTAAAAATTTTCGTTAAACATTACTAGAACCCGTTTTTAGTTAGTAAATTGGTGGGAGTTTCACCACAAGTTTCTTTACTCCACTTCTCACTCCTTTAGAAACAGTCTCAAGAGGAAGAGAAGGTAGCTTTGGAAGCAAATTTTCCTTATGGTTCCACGTTTTTGGAACTCCTTCTTCAGGCGATGGTTGCTTTAGAAACATCCCCGGTTGCTGCATGATGGCTTTGAAGACAGCATTTTTAATGAGGCGACCATCACGGTTTGGCACCCAGCTATCATTAAAACCTGAATAGATCAACATTGATTTTAGAACGCTTCCTTTAAACACCGAACAAACTTTCACCTCGACAATATTCCTGGGATTGATATCGTATTTATCAGCCTTAGGAAGATGAAGTGTTTGACGGTTAAGTTGTTTCATGGACTTTAAGGGAACGATACTGGACCTGGAGTCTTGAAACGAGAGCCTGCTCTCCCTTTTGTCTTTCAAAGATTTTCGTACACGCCTGCTGGAGAGGACATGATCTGAGATACGATATTTGTCAGACTTCGGGGGCTGAATATCAACCTGTCGCCCAGACTTTCTATAAACCAATTCTGCCCATTCAGATGTATATTCCTGAGAGCCCGAGTCAGTTTGGTCTGAATAATTGTCCACCTCTTCTTCGTCGTCCTTCTTCTTGCGCTGAGACTCAGTGTTCAGCTCTTGTTTACCCAGCAAATTCACTTTCAGTCCTTCAAGGACAGTCGACGGCGAGAGGGGCGAAAAGCTTTTATTGTCGCTTATAGTAATTTCACCATTTTTCTCTTTTCCTGTAGACGAGTCATCGTGATTCTGAGCGCTAGAAACCGGAGATGTATTAGTAAAAGACCCAGTGCGTGCCCATTCGTCCGTTGATTCTGCAGGCAGCAATCCTTGCACTTGAAGTGGGAAATCGAAGCATCGAACCCGCAGAAGAACTTGCAAATCATCATCTTCGAGAGCATTGGTGACTGTTGTTTTCCTTGTGAGGGAAGGTAGCTTCAATTTTTGGGTTTCAAGATGTTGATCTTCGTTTTCGACCGCTCCCTCACTCCGCACTTCTTGGACTGACTTTTGCCCTCCCACTGTCTCTGTAGTCAGTTTGGGGAAAAATGGGTTTGTACCAGTGACAAAGAAATTACTGATATTCAGTGGCATGTCTAATGATCTGCTCGCTCCTTCGAAGCAGCGTATGGAGAAACTGACTGGTATAAAAATGTGATCAACTTTTATCAGACATTTAATCTGTCAAAACCTGATGAATAATCTGTCAAGGCTAAAATAACTAAATGAGCAACAATTCCACTGTCCGACAAATAATCGCAGTAATTAATCTAACAGAAATTGTTTTTTCTTTCTTTTTAAATAACGTCGTGAGGATAATCCGACTTAACATAATTCCACTGGCAACACACAGCTTGAAACGTAAAACGGAAAGGATTTTTCTATCGAAAGAATATTTTCATTGCCTTTTAAGGACGCATCTGTATCTGGAACAGGAATTTTCAGTCAACTTTCTCTTTTACTGACTTCCCCCTCCCTCTTTCGGTGAGCTGGAAAAGTCCGCTCCATCTTCACTCCTTCCCTTCACAGCCTCCTTCGTCTCTGACTTCCTCCCCCCCCCCCCCCCTCGCCTCCTTCCCCCTCCCCCTTCAATTTCTTGAACAGAGCACTTTCCGAGACAATCAAGTGTTATAAGCACTTACTATCTTAATGTAAGTAATCTAAATTGTTAGCAGGACTTTTTTGCATTTATGTTAATCTCTGAAATTAATAATTACTTTACCTTGTTTCTGTCGACAGATCAAAATTATCTCCCCTAACCTATTTTATTTCCGAAAAAAATGATGGGCCAGATGAACCACGCATTTAGTCAACTTCCTTGATGTTGCTAAAGAGCTCGCAAAAACTTGACGTCTCAACAAGTTATCCAAGTTTCTTAGGAACTGCAGCAATTTATCTTTTCGTGCGAAATTTAACGTGATCGCTTAACATATAGATGTCTACACTCCATCACTGGCGTCCTCAAGTTCAGCTTTGATCGGTTAAACTCTTATGAAGGTTAAGTAGTGTCAACAACTACGTCTGATCATGTCTGACAGTGTCGTTCCATCTCAGTTTGAGATAGAACGACGAAAACTTTCAATGTTTGTCTTCCTTGACTCTTTCTGGCCTCGCTTGTTCAACAGGTGATAATACTAGTACTATTCAGCGGGTAAACACTAGCAAAACCAATTGAGTTACCCAGTGGATAGCGCTATTAATTAACCCTTTGCCTATCACATTCAAGGATTTGGGTTCCGATTTCAATGTCCCAATCTTGGAAAATTCCTTCAGTCATCCATTATTTAGAAACCGTAATATACTTAAATATAATACTTCGTCACCAGACGTATCTGTTTTTCTATCTTTAATTCATACTCTTGTAAACTAGAAACGATGGTCACCTAAAAGGATAGGCCGGATAGGACACTAGTAGGCTCCCTTGGCAAAAGGCTTCATCCCGCGCTCCGGATTCGTGGAGGAAGAACGAGTGGCGAAGCAATAAAAACGTATGCGCGGGAGGCTAGGTTGCTATAAGGAAAAACTGAAAAAACTTTCAAGTATTTCCGAGCCTCTTAAAGCGGAGATATGCGCTAATCGACAAGAACAAACGCCAAAGCTCACAATTAAGATCAACAGAATATTGTCTCGAATAAGAATAGAGACTTTACGTTATGACGTTAAACTGCCATGACTCAACTGTTCACAACGTGATCGTTGTTCGCTTCCACAGATGTAAGGTCGAATATTCGACCTCGGACCATAACTCAAATATCACCACAAACTTTTTGCGGCGATATTTTAAAATTCAGTCCGAAACAAAAGACATCATCTCGAGGCTCTGGGGTATTCCTCGAGATGATGCTTTTTGTTTAGAACTTGATATTCATATATCGAAAGTGGGTTATTGTAGCAATAAAACAAGAAACCTGAACCTGTCTCACTAACTGCTTGAAAAGCGATTCCGCCGCATTCACAGCGTGAGGCTAACTGCCACGAGCAGTACCTTTTTGTCTACCGACCCCCGTGAAAATCATGTGATAGCAAGGAAGGGACTGTTGGGATTGGCGTTATGCCATTACCTCTAACTTCCTTCACACATCACAAAAAGAAGTGCACCATGAAACCCAACTACTGCGTCTATTTAAAGATTGTTTAATCCCCACGATCATTATTTCAGAGTCTAGCCCGTATTATCCTTGGGTCAACAAGATCTGGATTTACTCCGACAAAAGCGCGAGTGACGTCTGGTCTCTGACTTCAGCTGTATTTTAAAGCATGCATGTTGAATGTAAAACCCTCGAGCCAGTCAAGTGGTATATTCAACATGATCTGCCAAAAAGTGGTTTTCACGCCGCCGTGTTGGTGGACGAAAACAAAAGATCTCTCTTTGGCTCCTTTTGTTCGTCCACAAGCAATTGTACATTACATCATTGTCATCAGATGTTAGGTTCTTAAAGCTTAACTTTCCTATAACTTGATATCTTGGAGAAGAAATCTTGAAACAAAGCAACGTTTGCGCCTCTTGACTTGCTTTCTACAACCCATCCCTTCGATTACTTATCGAAAGTACACTTCGCCGCCGTCTCGTTAACATGAAATAGCTTTCCTTTATTTTATCCTTTCGAATTTGAGTTCAATTAAATAACGGATTGATTTATTCTCTAAGACATCCTGCAACCTTAGCCAAATAGTTTGGGAAAAATTTGGATTTGGAATTCTGGATGTTTACTATAATCACCAGTCATTGTTGACATGTTCTTTAACTACAACCCTGTAAGCTGGTTCATCTGTTCTCAGTCTTGTAAATCCTATTTACACTCAGTCACAGGTTTTAACAGTCTGCGTATAAAAATATTTTTGGAAACTGAGACATAATTATAACAATTGAGTTTGGCTAAATTCTTTTCTATTTAAATGTCCAATTCACGTATTTTTACTCTCTGTCTGCTTTACATTGGGAAATAAAACGGACAATACCGGAAATCACTAGAAGCATGCAGTAGTAGGGTTAGCGGAATAAAGACAGTGAAACAAGCTTGTATTAGCATTCTCTTTTTATGCAACAAAATAATAATGCGCCGTTCACACGTGCTCCGAACGACTCAGTCCTGAATTTAACAACCGTGACAACGGATTAAATCACAAGACTCGAAGAAAGGATTAACATTCTGTCAAGTCTGCTCCATTTCTGGGTCCGCAAAGGACTTTTGTGGGATTCAGACACTTTGTCCAAAAACGAAAGACAAATTTAAGGACTCAAGAAAAAATGCCTGGAACAATTGGCAGTGATTTCTACATCGAAGGAACAAGCACTCCGTCTTACAACGATATCAAAACATCGACCAAAAAAGAGGGGAAAACCTCATCCCAAGACAAGACTTTCGAACGCGAAGAAAACGCTGGTAAAAAAAGGCCTTTTATACCTTATTCCTAAATGGCCTCCACTGCAGCATACTTTTGTTTGCTTGCAAACTTAAAATTAGTCCCTGGTTCCCTCATTCTTAAACTTTTAACCTTGTACCGGGCAACAAGGGCAAATTTGAAAACAAACAAAAGAAAACTAAAATGGTGGCCATTTTGGAAGGTGTATACAGTAACTTGATAACGTTTGCTTTCTTTGCTGAACAAGCTTAATGCAAATCTCTAAAAAGACGTTTCCCAAGGCGCAATGACTATTTAGAAAGCTGCCTTCAGTAAATTTTACATTAAAATGCTGTTATACTTTTTGAGTACGAAGATGTATGTTCTCTTAAAATTTGCTCTTTCAGAAGTAACCAAAGTATACAAGCCTCAGACGCAGTTGCCTGCTCTCGACACATCACGAAGAACGCGGCACAAAAGAGATAACACAGCGTTAGAAGTCTTGCTAAGGATCCGGCGTTTTCACCTGAACTCTGCAAGCAATACGTCTGCCAAAACATCAACTTCATCGAAATCCTGTTATTCCTTCGAATCCTCTAATGAGCAAGACAGCACAGAATACAGTAGAAGCGGAAAATCGGAGCAGAAAGGAATTGTGAAATACAAAAATGTACCGTTGCCTATTTTACCCTTTCCGACTGTTCTCAAAGGTCAACGGCTGAGCGTACGAGGTGAAGAATCAAACGAGGAACGCAGGGGACAGTCGAAAACAAAACCAGCGACTCGGATTGACAAAAACAGTGCCGGATTTGAAAAAGAAACGAAATTGAAAGCAAAAACAAAAGGTCATAGGGTTCCAAAAGACAAGGATCACGAACGGCCAGTATTATACCTACCGAAGGTAGATAAATACGATGTCACACCTGATGAAAGTTTCTTTACTGGTAAAGTTTGTAGAGTCTTCAAATTAAACGACCTCAAAACGTCGCTGATATACTCAAGACAGATGGACAGCTGGGTTCCTGCAAGGGACAAATATCTCACAAACCATTCTGTGTTTAAAGCGATCACGCAACAACCCGTTGTTTATTTAAGGTATCCTTCGCCTGTCGCCGGAGTCAAAATGACACTAAAAGAACAAGGAGCCGTTTCATACGCGGCGCTTATTCGAGAAGTTGAGAAAACAAACGCCCCCCTCCCCAGTGACGACGAGGGATTTGCTCCAGAACCAAAGAAATTCGTTGTCAAATTACCACCGCTGTGCTGAGCAAATCCTCCTGGTTCCATTATTAAAGTTGTTTTCAACAAGATCTTTCTATACATTACAATTAAGCTTGACAAAGAGGTTTAGTGGACGCAAACAAAGGAAATGATTAAAAGAGCTTGCAAAGTTTACTTTCTTTGGTTGTGACGTTCGATTGACCGTATTCCGTGGAATAGCATGATACACGGAATAGAAAGAAGTAAAATCGTTCTCTGGTAAAAAGTTTTGAAAAAGCTATGAGCTTTCGACAGACTGAACTGCTGCCTTCAACGGATAAAAATGTGTGAAGCCTAAAAGCGAAAGAAATTTAAATATAACGAAATACTCGCATAAATTAAAGGATAAAAGCATGTAGTAGAAAGAATGTTAAAAATGCTAAGAAAATTAGTGTTTCTTTAAGAGAATGTGATATTGTCTTGGGAGCGGGCACGAATTATTGTCTGCCCCAACAGTTTTTGCCGTGTGCCATGACTCCAATGTCTTTCTACTTCGGTTGTTCGCTTTGTCAATGATTTTAGAATTGTTAAAGTCAATGTCATGATTAAAAGTCCACGCGTGTTTTGCGACATTTGAGCCTTTAGTGCAATGCTTTAAGTTCCTCATATGTTCCTTTCTCCTAGTAGTAAAGGATCTTTTAGTTTCGCCAATGTAGCTCCACGGGCAAGATGCGCATGGAATTTTATAGATGACATTGCACTGGTCGTCTTCGGCAGTTTCGACCTGCCGAAGACGACCAGTTTCGATCTGCCGAAGACGACCCGTGGAACTATATTGGCGAAACTAAAAGATCCTTTACTACTAGGAGAAAGGAACATATGAGGAACTTAAAGCATAGCACTAAAGGCTCAAATGTCGCAAAACACGCGTGGACTTTTAATCATGATATTGACTTTAACAATTCTAAAATCATTGACAAAGCGAACAACCGGAGTAGAAAGACATTGGAGTCATGGCACACGGCAAAAACTGTTGGGGCAGACAATAATTCGTGCCCGCTCCCAAGACAAAATCACATTCTCTTAAAGAAACACTAATTTTCTTAGCATTTTTAACATTCTTTCTACTACATGCTTTTATCCTTTAATTTATGCGAATTTTTCGTTATATTTAAATTTCTTTCGCTTTTAGGCTTCACACATTTTTATTCGTTGAAGGCAGCAGTTCAGTCTGTCGAAAGCTCAGTTTTTTCAAAACTTTTTACCAGAGAACGATTTTACTTCTTTCTTAGCATGAATCCTGGTAACGGATCTTCAATATTTTTACACGGAATAGATGTTAGAAATCCTCCGTTTTTACGGAGATTCACATTAAAATTGTCAAACACCTGCTAAAATGCTATTTTAAACAGATCTTTATTATCCTTAATTTAAGCTTGTTGCTTCAAAAAGCCAGACATACTTTTTAAATCAGCACTCCACTTATTTTTATTCCGGAATAGGGTCAATCGAACGCAACCTAAGTGTCCTATCAGCCTCGCTCTCAGGAAGGGCGTTAATAGGTCGAAAGAAGTCTATTGTACCGTTTGCATCACTTCTATTGGTGACTGGTTAAAAAAAAATTCGCGCCACTTTCTTAGCCAATCAGGGGCAAAAGCAAAAGCAACTGTAACTTGCTCACATCACGAGCTTTCCCGCGTTTTTTTTTCCTCACGCTTAGCGCCAGGACCAACAGCTGCATTCATTTTCCTTGGGTTGTAATTGGCTTACTTGAGTATCTTGGTCTGTTGTGATTGGTTAAAATAATTACGTTGGTCTCGGTTTTTAGACAATCAACTGAACTGAGCACAACTCGAAAAAAGGACGCGAGAGGCTTGTATCCATGGTAACAACATCACCGGATATGCAGATATAAATGAACAATAATCTTGAAAACGAGTCAGGCAGCTCTGTCAAAAGCTTTCAGTTTTTTATTCTGCATTTATCGTAGTTTATTACAATGACCAAGTGAGAAATAAGATATGGTCTGATTTAGACTTGTCTAGAAGAATAGCTACTTTCTCTACGGCAAATTAAAGATATTTCATTCAATTATTCTGATTTCTTACTCTTATGATGTTAATTTCCAATTTTTGATGGTAATTTATACATTTTTCAATTGTATATTTTGATTAAACGAGACAAACAGGGGTGGACCCAGTCAAAGAACAAAGTGGGTGAGAGGGGTGGGTTGGGTGCTCTTACTCTTTGACGCGTGACCAAGAAGTTAATAAATTTCTCAACGCTTTGGACAAAATTGTTTGGGGTAGGTTAAGTGACGTCTTATTTGCTGTAGTTGTCTTTCTTTACTTCTCTCTTGGCCACAGAACGAAGGTGAACCTCGTCTGGTCCGTCAGCAAGCCGTAGGATACGAGCCCAAGACCAAAATAGGGCAAGCGGCAGGTCGGAAGAAAGACCGGCTCCTCCAAAGGCCTGCAAACGACATGCAGGAGAAAAAAGACAAAGCACTTGGGTTAATATGCGAAGTACACGTGTCGAGCATTAAACTTTGTCCCAGCCAACGGTGGTGCACTGAACTAAATCTTGAAATAATATACAACATGCATGCATTGTTATTCCTTAACTGGGAAAGAGAGATATGGGCTGGGAAAAAAAATCGCTGTGCAAGCGTTTCTGGGGCCTGTTTCTTGAAAGTCCCGATAACTTTTCGGGCCCGAAAAGCCAGTCGTCAAACTGCAATCTGCTTAGTTTGAAAAGCTAGTCCTTTAACATGTTTTTGATGTAAGAAAAACAAAGAGGATTGCGAAGTTTGATGTCTTAGAAGCTCGGCGTTGCGAAGATATAAAGGGAATTGTGGAACCCGAAATAGGCCCGAAACGTTTCGGGACTTTTGAGAAACAGGCCACTGGAACGGTTAGCGCGGGAAGCGTTTAAAGGGGCGCAAACCGCTTTGTGCGTTTGTGCTGCCTGAAATAACGTCACAGGCTCCGCAAACGTACCGTATCTTATAAAATGCCAGGAGATGAAAACCATCGTATGGCAAAGAGAAACTAGAACTGAATTCTGAACGCACTCTCCATTGTTTCTAACTCATGTCAGCAAAACACATGGCCAGACATGTTTCCTAGACTGCCAATCTGTTTCAAAGGGAAATTAAATATTTGAGTCTTAAAAAGCAATGGAACAGGATAAAACAGACAGACCTGCATTGCCCTGTCAACGACATTTTGCGCCATTTTAGGGGCAACCACTTTTATCATGGCGATCTCAGGGGCAGCCACCTATAAAAGATATAAAATGCAAACTTAAAAAACATTGCAGGAAAACAACAACTGTGTACCAACTCGAATAGTACCTTATTTCCAACTGTGTCCATGAGATGAGCAGCTTTTAGAGTCAGCAGTCTGCAAAAGAAGCCGACCGGGTGTTACCGAAAGCTGGATGGTCTTCTCTGACGTTAGGGAGCTTTAGCAACGACAACGGCGACGGCAACGAGAACGTCACAAATTTGCATATTTAGTGGGAAAAAAACAATAGGTTTGCACGCCCTGCACGTGCGCTTTCCATTTTTGTCCATTTCTTTGCGGTCGTCAGCAAAACTAAAACGTGAAATAGCCGTGTTCGAGGTTTTATGGAGGACCTCAGCACAAGGAGATAAAGTTTCCTTTTCTCCCCTAAATTAGGTGAGACTCATATCGGTTTCATTCTCGAGGGACTGCCACACCACTATTTTGCTGGTAAAAGCCACTGCCACTATTTTGCTGGTAAGAGGTTTTTGGGGGAATTCTTAATAAGCATGGTTGCAAACAAAGAAACATTCCATTAATATTTTTCCCAGCTTTTTGACAGCTTTTTTCCACTACTCTTTTAGCGTAATCAGTTAGATCACAACTATTCGTAACCAGTCAGAGGTCGTAATACGAGATAAGTTGCTGAAGGAACATGAAACTACCCAAAGCATCCACACCTGGCTTGTTCAATCTCTATTCTGGACTCTGCTATGTCTTGTAAAACGGTTCCTTGCTGAACCAGTGGTTTTCCAAACGCCACCCTATTCTTTACCTACTCGCAGTTGAAGAAAAAAGAAAAAGAGTATTAAAGATGTTTCCGACGAATATCGAAAGCAATTACACAACAACTGCAACTCTAGCAACTGAATTAAAAATCTAGCGACAGTTTTTTTAACCAATACAAAGGAAAAACCAAACCCAGTAAGTTGTATGGAATTGGTTAGAGTGGTGTTTGCCAGGTTCAGAGGATTTCTTAAGTTCTTGTTCTACGACACTAGCTGACACTGAATTAAACTGCTCAACTGACAAGAATTAACGACGGAGGTTCTGTGTGTACTCACTCTATCAATCATGAGCTCCAGGGATCTCTCGGCTTGTCCTATCAACCGCATACAATGATGAATACGGCCTGGGCCCAAGCGACCCTAAAAAGGCAATCTGATGATGAATTATCTTAAACGGTTTGAGATCTTCCTTACATAACATAGATTTAGCATGGTGAGCGTTATTTGGGATAGATGAGAAGGACATTTCCTCTTTCATTTCAGTTACATAAAGTTAACTATACCTACAAATTTTCTCGTCAATTTAATTTGAAAAAGCACGCTATTAAGTTCCAAGATTTTTAAAGAACATGATGGTCGATAAGGTTGAACCTGGACCACAAGCGTCATTTGCATCATTGATAATACTACACCATCGAAGCAAGCCGTTGAACACTTGCGAGTTTTCATAATATTTAAATAGATACCCATCACCAAAATTGAAAGCTAACCGGCTTAAAGTGGGTATTAGACTTAAATACTTGTAGATCAGCGCTATTCGGAATGGGTGCTTTGAATTAATCACTGTTGATCAGCGCTTTCACGAAATACTTGAATACGGTGCATAGGAATATGTACATCGTGTAGTTGTCACGAAATGTCCTGTTACAGACCGATAACCAGAAACTTGTCAAATGGGAGAAACAAGTTATAAAAAGAGAGAATTGATTCATGCTTTTATGAACAACAGCAGCAATCTGTTGTTTTGACGTTTGCAGTTTCGCGTAAACGCAGTACAAATAATACTGGGTGCTCCAGAACTTTAAGCACAGCATGTTTTAAAACATCCCTCACCTGAGCTATTTCAAATCCTCTTCCAGGTCCTAATAGAATGTTTTCCTTAGGCACTCGAACATCTTCGAAAAGGACTTCGGCATGGCCACCTATGAACAAAAACCGCTGAAGTCTTCACTCTTCCCGTCTTGCCACGAGTAGACTCTGGCTTGATTTCTGGAGACAAACTCCTCAGAGGAAACAGCCACTTTGTTTACTGAGCGAATTGGAATGTAGTTATTTTCATAGTAGCCCGCTAGCCCGCATAGTAGGCGCATTTAAGCGAGCGAGTGCTAAAGGTATTCCGATCAAGTGTTTTGGTCGCCATATTGGATTGGCAACTCGCTAGTTCCTTTTTTTTAAACTGGCTCTATGCTTTCCTCGATATTGCCAATCCAATACGTAAGATCTAGTATAGCGTGTTAATTGGGTTCCCTTTAATAGAGCGAGTTTTAATTGAGTGCCGTAAAACCAAAACCAAAGTAATTACTTTGGCCAATCAAAAATGAAGGAGACAATCCAGTAAACCAATCAAAACTTGAAGTAATTACACGTAGCCGACACAAAGCGCGGGAAAATGTGCACGCGTGAGCCACGATTGGTTTTGGTTTCACTTTGCATGGTTGAAAAAGTGGCGCGAGAACTTTGAACCAATCACTGAGTGAAGTAATCATAAACCAAAGTAATTCACTAATTACTTTCGACACTCAATTGAAAACCGCTCTATTCCGTTTTCATTATTATTTACGCTTTCGCACCCCATCGTTAGCATCGTTAGCCGTTCTTGTTCTTTCTGTTCATCAATGTTCAAAAACCAACATTTGACTTGATTTGTGTTAATTGCTAATTTCAGTTTACAGTGTCCCCAATTAGTGCTCCAGCGCTAGAACAACTAGACACTTAAATAAAGTTCCTTTCCTGTCATTTTCCTTTTCCTTTCGTAATAATGTAAGTATAATCGTCTCTGTTTTGGCCGTTTCGTTATTATCTGCGTAGTATTCAAGTTTTTATTTAATATGTTGTATTTTGCAGTTACAACCCTCATCTTCCACATCTTCTATACTTCCCACGGCCTCTGCATCTTCTCATTCTTTACCCGTCAATAAATAGTTTTATTTTCCCTTCTTACGTTTGTGGTTTTTTGGTCTGAATTGCTACGAGTTTGAGCTCCGCTTATGACAGTTGTACAATACGGCGACCAAAACATTGGATCAGAATGTATCTAGCACTCGCTCAGCTCGTTCGATAAAGTACGCCCGCTATTTTAATTGCTTCACTACTGCGATTATCTTTTTCTTAGAAAAATCGTTTACCACTGATTAAAAGTAAGAAAAAAATCGCAATAGACAATTTCCAGTTTGCAAAGTAGAGGTCATTGCTGGTACGTCCAAGCCTGATTTTTTACTGCAACGCATTTGAGCGGCAGATTCAGAAACTGTATTTTGATTTTGTGGGTTGTCAGCAAATTCAACAAAGAAGAAATGACTTCCACTTACACGGTGGGTCTTGGTATCCAAAAACTGACAGTGGTCGCACCACTCTAACCCCAGGCGTCTCCATGGGAACAAGGATCATAGCCTAACCGAGTTGAGAAAAGTAACAGGGGGTTGAAATGGCGACAAATGCAAATATCGGCGAGTAACATAAAAGTATAACTTCATCTTTTCTCATTGTACAATATGGGCGAAGTGTCATATAACTGGCTTACTGCACGGAAACGGTTGTAGTGTTCATATACTTGGAAACTGCATTCCTCTTATCCAATGGGAATGGAGAATACTTTCTACTGGAAAATTTTCTCCAATCCGATTGGATAAGAGAAATGTAGTTTCCAGGTAACACAATGCAGAAAAGAAAGTAATCAAGAGCAAAAATAGTTAACAAAGAAAGCACTCTTATTGGTCAATGATTAAAAAAGCTTACAAATAGCGAATCAAAGGCAACCGTTGGATGGCACAAAATTTGTATTCTTGAGGCCGGCTGGCACACAAATTGTCGCGGGTTTCAAGGTGCACAACCTGATCACGTGCGAGCCGAAAGTTCACCTTGTTGTTTCCCTAAGGAACTACTGAGTTTTGATTTAAGGCATGTGCTCCAATCGGAAAAACGTATTTAGCTTGGGAGATATAACAAGATATGTTATACTTGGGCTTGTGCTTGTAACACTAGTGAAAAGAAGGCATAAACA
>NC_090879.1:12067757-12070257 GCF_036669935.1 Montipora foliosa
ATTTTTGCCAATCCTTTTCATAAGCCTTAAAAATTGTTTTTCAGTCGTTTTAAATTCGTGATCTTTCTCAATATTTTATTAATAGCCATGGACAATTTAAAAAAGTTGATTAAAGATGCAATCGAAGCAAACCACATTGAAGAAGTTATCAAATCAATTCATGAAGCCATTGGTCATGGTCAAAGCAACTTTACAAGCAAGGATGAAGTGCAAGCCCTGCTAAATGAATGTCTCTATTATGCTGTGCGTTTTGGTCGCTACGAGATCGTAAAGGAATTAGTGAAAAACGGAGCTGATGCAAATTATGAAGACCCTTTGAAACAATCCGTCCTTCTCCGAACTGTCTTCTCTCGAAGGTCTGAAGAAGTTGATAACATTCTGATTTTCCTCCTTGAAAATGGCTCGGATATTAATCACAGAAGCATCAATGGCCAATCAGACTTTATGTCCCTGGTGGCTAGCGAACATTTAAGTTACCATCAACTTGTGAGATTTATGGATTCTGTTAAAGACATCAATGAAGTTGACCTCCGAACTGGGGGAGGTTATCTTCATCTCGTTTCCCGTCGCCCTGATGATGAAAGCAAGGCAGTGATGATCAAAAAGTTGTTGGAAAAAGGTTTGGAAGTAAACGGGAGAGATAACAACGATGACACACCACTTCACTTAATGGCAACTATTGCGGATTGTGCTTCAATGAGATTCTTGGTCGAAAATGGTGCAGATTTTCTTGCCAAAAACCGATTGGGCGAGACCGTACTGCATTCGCTTGTATCCAGTAACGAGTTCGATGGATTTCAGGAATCACTGGCATTTCTCATTGAAATGGGGATGGACATTAACGGAACTGACTCAAGCGGGAAAACGTCTATTCACCATGCTCTTCTGTCCAAGGACACAAACGAAGCAGCCATCAGGGAACTTCTTAAAGTAGGCATTAAAGTAAACGCAAAAGATGCAAATGGACGGAATGAGGTGTACGTTGCCGTCGAAGCAGTAGATGTGAGTTATTGTCCATCCGATTTGGACCGTCGAGCTGCGGTCATCAAGTTGTTGGCAGAGGTTGGTGTTGATGTCAGTGAAGGTGATATGTACGGCATCACCCCTTTGCATCTTGCTACTATGAAAAGCGACCTTGAAATCCTTGTAACGTTACTCGATGCTGGCGCAGACATTATGAAGAGGTCCAACTGCGGAGCCACAGCTCTTCATTGGAGTTGTAGAACGTACAACATGGCGCATGTAATGATTCATTCATACTTCAACGAGGGTCAGGATATTAACGTTGTCGACGACTATGGGTCGACTGCTTTACACTGGGCGGTCTGGTTTAGACAGCTGCCTGTCTCGCAAAGCTTACTCCAGGTTGGATGTGATTATTTAATCCATGATAATGCTGGAAACACACCAGTTGATCTTGCGAAGAAAGTCTTCTTTGACCCGTTTTTGGATTTGGTGGAGGATGAGAAGTATAAGGATCTGGACGGTTTGACTTTGCAAGAGCCAATTCTCAAGTGCAACGACAGTGACCCTTTCCACGCATGTCCGTTGTTGCGGTATGCCAGAAAAGAGGAGGGAAAACTTGACATGGAGCCTTACATTGAACATCTTGACCGTCATAAAGCATCCTTAGCAAGATGTTTTGATGCATCAGTGGATACAAAACACATGGGCTTGTTTTACAACATTGAAGAGAACATTTCTGTGCCAAAAACCATCGAGACCTTGATGACGTCGGTGAAGAAACGAGTCGGAGAGCTCAATCCCTTGTTCAATGGTGAACTAAGACTAGCAGGAAGTGTGTTTGAAGGAACGAAAGTCAACCTTCCGGATGAATTTGACTACCTCTGGGTTCTAACGGAGTTCTGTGAAGCATTCTTCCCTGTTGAATCGCCAACCTTTCCTGAAAGTTTCGTTAAACTGAAATTAAAAAAAGATGCTGACGCCCCTCGCTTCAGGAGGTATCTAACCAAGCAAAATTTCCTGGACAGTAGTTTGTTCATTCGAGACTTCAACCGAAAAGTCAATGAAGCAATCATGGACATACTAAAGCACGAAAGCCAATTTTCAAACTTAATGTGCCTTCAACAATTGAATGAAATATTTTGCACCATTTCCAGCCTTGCTTTTCAGTACTTGGGAAGAGAGGGCAAATATTTTCGCATATCAGTCGATGTAGTTCCAACCATTTGGTTTTCAGGGTGGACACCGCGAGACCTCAAAACGATGGACGCGTTTTCCAGCCGTGTAGAAAAATCTCCAGGGTTTTATGTCATCATAAAAACACCAGACAGATGCCACGTTAAGGATTTCACTTTGTTCTTTCGCGTTTCGTATGCATATCTTGAACAGTGCATCATGAGAGCTGTTCCCGAATTCATCAAAATGGGATACATCGTTTTGAAGATTCTGGCGGAGTCAGGTTATCTGCCCAAAGTTGTGGATCATGACAACCAAAGAAGAGTCAAAAAATATGTAACCAGTTATCACTTGAAAACCT
>NC_090879.1:12082757-12097757 GCF_036669935.1 Montipora foliosa
TTTTCAGTCATTTTGTTCTTACGTCTTGGATTTATAGTTGGCCAGGTTTGTGCTCTGAGTATTTCTTAGTTGGGTAATGGTTATGAATTCGATCCCAAGTGATCTTTTTGCTTGCATTTTTTCATGTGGGGTATCTGAGCCAATCCAAAACAGAGTTGTTTTGAATAAATTATAATAAGAAGAATACTTTTGAAAGGATTATTTGTTAATATTAGTTGCTACATGTAATTGATTAATTTTACTCTTTTCCTTCATTGATTAGGCTGGCATGATATTGTCCATTGGCATGTTTGTGATTGCATATCTTGTAGTAGGACTCACAGTGCTCTCCATTTCTGCTATTGCAACAAATGGTACTGTCAAAGAAGGAGGAGCATATTGTATCCTTCACACTGATGCAATGGTTAGTCAGTAAGACTCCCTTAGACTAGTTCTCTTGGAAAAGGATGATAAACTGTAGGCCCTGTCTCGCAACCCTTTAATGTTCATAATCCTGTGAGACATAAAACAACCCACACACTATTCCCAAAGAGCAGGGCATGGAGTTCTCGGTGTTGTGGTCTGTCTGTTGTATAGCACTGGTGCACCGGTGGCTCAGTTGGTTGAGCATTGGGCTGTCACGCAGGATGTTGCATGTTTAACCCCAGTGAGATCAACACTCAGTTCAGGATCTTAAAATAACTGAGGAGAAAGGGCTGCCTTTGTAATTTCATCTGCAAATGGTTAGACTTTCAAGTCTTCTCGGATAGGGACTATAAACCGTAGGTGCCATCTCACAAGTACCTTTCATGTTCATAAGTTCCATGTGGGACGTTAAAGAACTCACACACTATTCAAGTAGGCGATGGAGTCCCAGATGTTGTGGCTGTCCTTTGTGAGTGTATGGGTAGGTGTGTATAGGCTGCTGGTCTACAAAATAGGTGAACAGCTGCCAAAACTTCAACCTGCTGAAATATATATAAACAAACGAGCAAACAGTCTCGGAGGTCAAACCGTGTTAGAGACATCTTGTCCTGATAATTGTTGACTCCCCATGGGCTCTGTCCTGTAAGACATAAATGAAATGACAACAAAAAATTAATATTTCCCCATAAGTGATTTAAGAATCCAAAATGAGAGAACTCAGCTATGGCTTGGCAGTTTGCATGTGTGGCTAAGGAATTAAATTAAACAAGAAATCACCGAGAAGTTTAAGGATTAGTTGCCAGTTAGTTATGAGTCTGGCACTTAAAACTACATGGGTGTATGCGGTACATGGCTTTTAAGTTTTAAAGTCTAAGGTGGGGGTCTAAACATTTACATGAACAAGTTGTTTGCCTTGGAAAAAGACAATTCTGGAGTTCAGAAATTTGGAGTCAAAGGAAGAAAGATCTTGATCAATCCCTAGGTGTGATCGTCAAATTGACCAACTTTTTTATGCATATCGAATTTGAAACAAGTTGTCAGAAAACAACGTGCCACTTACAATGTAGATATAAATTACTTCTCACACTTTAATTGGTATAAATTTGGCAAGAAAATTATTGAAAGTCAAATTATGCTTTTTTATGTACATTAACAATGCTGCATGTTAACTTTTTGGTGTTATTTTTTCGTTAATTAACCAATAACAGATATGATTAGTAGAACGTTAGGTCCTGAGTTTGGAGGGTCTATTGGTGTCATTTTCTACTTTGCAAATATCTTTGCTACTGCTCTTTATATTTTAGGTAAGTCTTTTAAAACATCAATTCATATTAACATCATTTTAATTATCTTGATATGTTTGCTTGGCCTTATTCAGTTCCTGTTTCATTTCTAATAATAATAAAATAAGTTATTATAAATAATTATTATTATAATTATTGTAATTTACTCTTACTATTTATTGTAATTATTATAATTTATGTGGAATTTTGGGGTCAGTCATGACTCGGTTCATCTCATGATTTTGTTTGGGACTTCTTTCCCTCCTGTTACAGACACTTACATGTACAGACTTTATTCTGACTAAAGCCAGAGAAATTTACTTGTCAGTGGTGGCCAGTTCAGGGATGGTCAAGGCCAACAGTAATGGCTCAATGAGTGCTAATAATCTTGGACTGTTGCTCCAGGAAATAATTTCTGAAATCTTTTAGTTTCTCAAGGCTGCATATTAGAGATGTAAATGAAAGTTTCAACCAAAATACTTGTCAACATCTCTACAGAATTATTGTAAATAAAGAGAAATTGGGGGAATTTGATTTATGCTAAAGGCAATCTGATCGTACTGTAAACTGAAGCTTTGGGCTAACTGGCATCTGAGAGACATAATTTAAGTTGTTGTTTTATAGGAAAAAAAGATTTGGAACAAAAGAACAACTTCATGATGGAGCATGCAGTTCAAATAGTTTACAAAGTGCATGGTTATTAAGAATAACAATATTATTAAATTTTATAGGTTTTGTGGAAGCTCTTGTGAATAACTTTGGTCATACCTCAGAACATCAAGGTACAGTAACTTTTCAGTATTATGTTGAAAGTATCAATTTAAAGAAAACTATGCATTAAGCTTGCAGAAACTGTGTACAGTACAACAGTTACTGTATTTCTTTTCGGGGACACCAACAATTATCTGTTATATCACATACTGTACTGTAGTTGCAGGCATTTGAGGATACAATGTATGTCTAAGTATGAAGTGGTGATAAATGGCTTTTGTTGTCCAAAGTGGAAGAATACACCCCTTTTTTTTCTTTGCTAGTTTATTTGTTTTCATTTTTTTTCATGGAAATTGCCCATTCTCATGCCTTCCTTCCTTTGAAGTGATGGATGGATTGAGAGTCCAAGAATAGTGCTTTTGACTTAAATGTTAGATTCTCACTATTCATGATCATACAGTGTACATAATGCTGTCCTCTTTTTAGATTTTGTAGAGTCAATTGCAGAGAGAAAAATTGCACTTCTTTTGCTATTTTTATGTAGTTTTGAAGGAAGGCGAATGGTGGAATTTTCTTTATGGCTCTGCTGTTTTGCTCCTTTGTCTGATAGTTTGCCTCATTGGTGCAGGTATTATTATTATTAATTGTTGTTGTTGTTGTTATTGTTATTATTGTTATTGTAATGTTATTATTATTAATCTTTTGGTGATATGTAACTCTTGAATAACCTGAAACTACATCCAAATATTATTCTAAGTGCTACTGTACGTAACTACATGTATGATCGACATAACACGTATGTCTAGAAGTGCACATAATTTAGTTGCACATCAAATCTAAGGGGGGTAGCCCTTGACTACCAAATTGTGGCTATGAACTCCTTCAACTAGTCATTTCTCAAGTACAGTTATCCTTTTTCGCCAAGGGTGGTCTATTCAACATTTCTAACACACAATCTGTACCATAGATTATTTCTCAAAAAAAGTATGACATCATAAGGCCCTCATTTGATACACTTTTCAAAATATCAGTTACATTTTTTTGTCCAAATAGAAATTCCATGCTAGAGTTTACAAAAAATGATGTGTCGGTTCTTATCTGGTGAAAAAACCGCCTGTTCCTTTCGTTTTGTGAGAGTTTTTACTTGTTTTTTATTGAAACAAATGGCAGAGGACTGGGACTAGTTGTGTATATGCCTTCTGATTGAAGTGGTGTCAGATTTAAATTATTAATTGAGAAAGTTACTTCAAAGAACCATTCATACAATCTTTTTTAGGGCTTTTGACTAAAAACCTTCCTTAGCAACCATTGTATTTCTAAACACTAAGTGACCCAAGTTTTAAGCCTTGATTTTAAAAAAAGACAAGTTTATTTTAACAGGAATTTTCCTTCTTTTAATGGTCCACCATTACTAACTTTAAAATCTTTAGGAGGAAAATTTAATGCATTTGTACGAGGTTGAATTAATATGCAGCACTGGAGTTTCAGGCTTTTAGACTTAAAAATTCATGTTTTGCATTAAAAAGAAGCTCCATTTGCACGCTGAAATTTAAGCTGCTTTTCCCTAGATCCAACACTCTAAGTTGCAATCGGTCAGTTTTGAACATGAGTAATGGTGGACTGTGAATTCCAAACTTACAGTCAGGTGTTGAGCAAACACACTTTCAAAATCTGAAGAAAAAAAGGAAGTGATTTTTTTAATCATAGTAGCACTTTAATGAGTTAGGACAATGTGCGAGTCTAGGTGTCCCACACCTAGTAGTCAGTGAGTAAAAATTGCCCATTTTCTCAAAACTCCTAGGATATTACCCTTCACCCATCCCTGTCCCTGGCATTTATGATAATTTGAGTATTACGCGTTTCTGTATGTATAGTGGTCAATTTTAAAGACAGAATTGCTTAACCCTATTAATTCTGTTTTATAGGAATGTTTGCAAAGATGTCTTTTATAATCTTCCTTGTTGTTTTAGCTGCAGTGGCTTCTTCCTTTGTAAGTACTAACCTTTCCTTGTTTCTATGTCTGGCCATTGTTCCAGATATAAAAAAAGCTCTAAGCCTGACATGACCCAACAAATCAAGTGATGGATTTTGGAAAATGAAAATATGGACCGAAATAGACACACTGGTTGTTTTTTTTTTTTTTTAAGAGACACGCTGACTATGACCTTAGTTTCAATCAGTTTCTTAGTAGGTAACCCTGCTTTTAAAACTTATCTGTAATGCCGTCCATGGTACTGTACCTCCCCGACCACACAAGCTATGTTGTGTTTTTTCCTTTATACTCATCTGAACATCTGAATGTGTCTGTCAACTGTTCTGGAAATGTTTGCAGAACATTACAACTTGATGCAAAAAGGTGAAGCATACAATAATTACATTAACTGTACATTGTTAACTAAAATAATTAGCATTATTATTAGTATAGGTAATCACATGCAATAATTATTAATGCAATAAATAAGCATGAGTAAATTTTAACAAAGACGACGGAAATTGTAGTCTTTGAAAAAAATTACAAGTGCTTATTTATTCCAGACTGCACAAGAAAAATCATGTGATTACTTATTAATAATATAATATACATGAAAAAATGCGAGATGGTTAAGCAGAAGAAATGCACGTTTATCACGCAGTCAGGGAAAAATTGTGCCATAAATTGTGCCATCCAGGGCGTGCACTTGATTTGAAAAGAGAAGATTTGATAGGTTCTGACCAAAGCCTATTGTTTGTTAGCCAATCATAATCCAGAATTTTGATGTGTAATTTGCACTCAGTCTGGTATTACACTTTTTGCACTGGTGTATTACACTTTTTACACTGTATTACAGTTGAACTTCGCTGCTCTCAGGCAATCAGAATCGAGTAATTTTTTCATGTACATGTATATTTATTTATTACTATAATTGTTAAAATTGTAGTTCAGTAATAATTATTAGAATTTTAGCTGATGGTCAGAAACAATGGCCATAGACTGAATTCACATAGAAACTAACTTGGGTAAACTTGAAAACCAAGTAGTTGATGTATCCCCTAGGACTGAGTCTTGGTCCTGTAATGGTGAAGTTATTGCAGATGCCAATATTAATGTGTGGACAAATTGGCCAAAGTGGAAAATACCATAATACTCTTTGCTTGTCCCCCGAAAATTTGAATAAGTTTTGGTTTTTTTTTTCACTGTAGACCACTGTAAGTCCCAAGTGAAACAAGAAACAATGCTTAATATGTAAAATTTGGGGGTACAAACCAAAGAGTACTGTATTATAGTATTTTCCGACTGGGTCAATTTGCAACATGTTGGAACAAAACCATTTAAAAGGTTACAGTGCCCTGCTAAGGAAGAAAAGTTATTTGCAGCACAGTGCAGGCCAAAGAGTCACAGTTGGGTTGCCATGTTTTCTTACCAATGGTGCTATGCACGCACACCTTTGGCTCACAGAGCTCGGCTATAATCATTACTGATATTAATTACTTATTACTATTGATAATGAATTTTTATTGTTATTCAGTTTTTTCACCAATTTCCCTTCCAACCTTTCATTCTATGGAATTTTGAAAAGTTGCTTTTTTTTCTACCAGGTAAGTTTCCTCATCAAAAAGGAAGACTTTAAATTGCCATATGGAGCAGAAAACTCAGGACACAAGGTTATTAATTTGGGGTTGTTTTGAAGAGATCCACCAAAAGCAAACCAGTTTTGCTTGTCTTTTACATTCAAGTTTACATTCACGAGGCGATCCAGGAGGAAGGAGTTATTACATATACATTACTTTTCTTGACATTGAACTCTCCAGAGAGAGTCTCTTTCTATTCCAAAGAAAAGGCCATGAGAACTATCTACATGTATACACAGCTGTATACTGAATTGATTTTTTAAATCACACAGCAAATTAAGTTGAGAGGCTTTCTGCTTACTGTGTGCCATGACTAGCCACAGTTCTCAGAAATGGGTCTATTTGTACTTTTTCTCCACTCACCCCAAGTCACCAGCATTATAAGTTACTAATCTGTCATTCAGTGACGTTTTTTTCTCTCTTATATAGTATAATAATTTAGCCTGCTATCAAGCTAAGCCAGCAATGGGATCATTAATTTTATCTACCTAGGGGCAAACAGAATGCTTATGAATCATGTTCAACAATGAATACTGTAGCATTACAGAGACTTCATCTGTCATCTTTGTTATTATAATTATTAATTGCTAGCCATCATGTTTTCTTTAGAATATTACGTTACACTACACTGGTTGGAGCACCAAGACGTTTAAAGACAACCTGAAGGTGACTAATTTTTGTCAAAATATGAAGTTGCAACATGCAATACTTTACTTTGATCTTATCGGCAATACTGTAAAATAATCTTGAATGCCCTCCTTGGTTGTGGCTTGATCTCGAGGCCGGATGACATGGTTTGCTGCTATCTAGAATTGCAATGAATCCGGGAATGACTCTGCAGGCCGAACTCGATATGCAGGGTTGTGATCACACAGGACACCAGAATTTAACAGGGGGAGTAGGGACAGGGAAGATTGCTGCTCTGTGATGTCATTCTTTGGCGGTTTGTGCTTGACAAACACGCTCAGCATAGGCAAAAGCTGGGTAAACTGGGAGTGGCGTAACCATAAGCATAAGAAAAAGGAATTGTTTCCATTTTCTTATGCTTCAGGCTGTTTTTTTGTTCTCTTTCTTGTCGCCATCGTCTTCTATAAAGAAGAAGGAGTACTAGTTGGAGGAGAATTTCTTCTTTGTCCATCATTAATTTTTGGGACGTTTCTCGTCCCATTCTCCAGCGAGTTTTTTTTTCTGGAGCTAACTGCGCTTGCATATGTGACTTCTCTTTGCTTATGCAACATGTGTGAACTTCGTTATCCTGACAGCTTATTAGTACATGTATCTCTTATTAGTATCACTTTAGTGAGGACTACACAACCCACTCACATCAGAATGTCTTGCTTGTCTTTGGAGTGCTTTTCAATGGCGTCACTGGAATTATGGGTATCTTTTATTTTATTTTATTTTTTTATCCTCGCTGAATTTCTGCATAATATAATTTATGTGTTTAAAAAAGCTTTTTCAAGTAATGAGTCAGCGTTGCTTTATGTCTGACTGGAAATTGCTTGTGTTCAACTGAAACTAAGATTTAATAGTAGTTAGACAAGAAAATTTTCATTTTGAAAGACATGTAAGCTTAACGTTTTGTATGCATTTACTTCTGTTCTACCTATTTAGCTGGTGCCAATATTTCTGGTGATCTGAAGAAACCTGGATATGCCATTCCATTTGGCACTTTGACATCCAGTCTTTTTACATTCATCATTTATATTCTTCTAGGTATGTTTTTACATCTAGTTACACAACTGTACTTTCAAAATACTTTCATCAGTATAGAGTAAAGTCACTTTATTTAACGTTGTATGACATAAGTATTCTTGTAGGTTGCATTTGTCTATGTGTTTTCACAAGGTGGTCCCCATCTAAGTGATACTTGATCAAGAGATCAGTTTCCTTTTTTTCTTGATTTTGAAAGCGTGTTTGTTTTTGTCACCTGACTGGCAAAATTTTTAGCTTTGACTTTTATCCAAAGGCTGTTTACTTTGAGTGTACGATTAAGTTTTGGATTTCATGGTCCGCAATTACTTGCATTCAAAATTGTCATATTGGACCTCAGAGGGCTGGATCTACGGAAAAGTGTTGTCATTTACTCGCTAGCTTAAAATTTCAGTGCGTGAATGCAGCTTATTATATATGCAGAAAAGGAGTTTAAAAGTGTGAAAGCCCGAAACTCCCGTGTTGTGTATTAATTCAGCCGCATACACACGCATTGCATTCTTAAAGTTAGTAATGGTGGACCGTTAAACAGGAAAATTCCACTTGAAATAAACAGGTGTCTTCTTGAAATCAAGCCTTAAAAAATTGGGTCACTTAGTGTTTAGTTAACATAGCTTTGAAATACAATTTGATTATTTGGTAATAGTAGCACTTTTATTAATGAAAATTAACTATACCTTTATTGAAGCTGTAGTTAACCCCTTTGCCCTCGAACCAGCCCCGATCGACATGTACAGTCATTTGTCACTAAACAGAGTAAAATCTTTAAAGTGGTACTATGATCAAAAAATCATTTCCTTTTTTTCTTCAGATTTTGAAAGCGTGTTTGCTTAACACCTAACTGGCAAAATTTTGAGCTTTGAGTTTTATCCAAAGGCTGTTTATTTTGAGTGTTTTGGATTTCACGGTCCGCCATTACTCACGTTCAAAACTGGCCGATTGGACCTCAGAAGATTGGATCTAGAGAAAATGACGTCATTTACTCACTAGCTTAAAATTTCAGCGTGTAAACGCAATTTATTACAAATGCAAAACACGGGTTTAAAAGTCTGAAAGCCCGAAACTCCCGTGCTGCATATTAATTCGGCCGTGTACACACGCATTGCATTCTTAAACTAGTGAGTCTTTGACGTCATTTTCTCCTCGACCCAGCTCTCTCAAGATTTTAACGTTAGTAATGGCGGACCAATAAATAAGAAAATTCCAGTTAAAATAAACAGGTGTCTTTTTAAAATCAGAACTTAAAACTTGGGTCAGTTAGTGTTTAGTTAACATAGTTTTGAAATCCAAAGAAAAAAAGAATTATTTTTTTGGTCGTAGTACCACTTTAAGTGTCATTCTCAGGAGGGAAGGGTTAATCTGCTTGGAGATCTTTTGATTTTGTGTTGCCGCACTATTCCCAATCCAAAGTACGAAGGTGACAAAAACGTTAGCATGTATTTCACTTGCATGTACATGTGAGAATGGCCTGCTGTCCTTTCTCAACAGTGATTTTCACCAGTGCTACTTGTCCTCCGCGGCTACTAAAGAACAACTATAACTATTTAGAGGTATAGTGCTTTGGATGCTTTTGAACTCATTCATTGTGCGCATGCTCAGTAAATGTGTTAATGTTAGTTTGCAACAATTAATGGTTTTGTTGTCCAGAAGGAGTGCAGTATTTTCAGTATCAACGGTGGATGAAAAGCATAGCACAACCAATCATATTAAGAAACAGTGGCCACATTGCGGTAAAAATTGACCTTGCGTTTCCTTGGGTTTCTGTTTCGATTGGTACAACATCGTGTCCGCCAAGATCAAACCGGCTACTCACAACGTCCTTTTCATATTCGGTACTGATTTGTTCTCAACGGTAAACGGTCACTCCTCTTCCTGGGCCATATTGAATTCTGCATGCAACTATACTTAAAAGCAGGGGCAACTATAGTGTCAACTATTACTCGTAGTGGATAGTGATGTTCATCTTCGAACCACTCATGCAAGTCTCAATCTTATTCTCGGTTTTCACATGACGTCACGACCGCCATGTTGGTGCCCTAAACAAAGAAAGGGCGGCCATGTTGGTGCCCCGACCAAATCCTCCGGGAATTTAACTCTATTATTATGCATATGCTTCCTTTTGTTTTCGTCGAAAAACATGGCTGTTGATCACGTGAGTGAAAACCAGCAATTTATAATCCATTTTAATCCTAGTCAGTTTTGCCCAACCCTGCCTCCTTTTGTACTAAAGTTCTGTTTTATTCAAATTTTCTTTTATTGTTTTAAGTTCTTAATTTTTACGCTTGATGTGATTTCCAGTTCCCATTTGCTTTCGCGACGCAGCATCTTTTACAAAGGTTTAAACCCAGTGTGTTCTTCAAGGCTTAGACATTTGTGCTGATGTTTCCCAAGCCTTCACTGAGATTATCGACCGAATGCAAAAATGGCCGCCAACAAATTGTTCTTTTTTCTTTGTGTTAATTAGTCTAACTAGCCTCGTTTTACAGCCCCAAATTCTTTCAATTTTACGCGTGTGAACGAGGCTAGTTAGGCTAATTAACACAAAAACAAAAGAATAATTTGTTGGCGGCCATTTTTGCATTCGGTCAATAATCCCAGTGTGATTTGCGTGTATATCATTTTACATCAAGAGATTCTACTTTCAACCAAATTCGTGCTGGCGAGTGAATGTGTTTCACAGTTCGAAGCAATGTAGATTTATAACACATCCACAATTTCCTTTTAGGTTATTAGCAAAGTAAGTCCTTTGGTAACTATTGGAACATTTGCTGCTACTCTTTCTGCTGCTCTTAGTTGCCTTATAGGTGAGTGAAAGTGCAAAGCAATTAATTATTCCAGAAAAAAGAATAATTAACACGGCTCATTACTGCGATTTTCATAAATCTGCAGAATCTCATCTTCAAGCGCCAACAGCCAAACTGCGTTTTGGCTTCCATCAATCAAACTTCGGACACCAAGCCGACAGTTGACTTGTAACTCAGTTGATGCGTGGCATAACCTACCAATCAGCATCTTTGGTTCCCATGGTACATTCGTACATTCCAACTTGACGCCGATAGAAAGCGATGGAATCTCTACGAATCTTTTTGCTGAAGAACCTCTAAAAAGATGTCATTGGTATTTGAGCTGTGAACTAAACAAAAAAATCCAATTCACTTTCCAGAGGTGGAGTCAATCTTTCCGGCCATGTTCGGAAATTTGATTGATGGAAACCAAAACCCTGTGGGTTGCACCAAACTAACGATCAGGTAACGGCTTGGTTACGGGTATAACTGCTAAGCTTAGGAAGCTTTCAAATTGTCTTAATTTATGCGTTTTGTTTGGCACATGACCAGAACGCCGTATGAATCAGCCGTCGCTCTATGGTCGCACAAATGCCACAGAACGTGTCAAACTTAACGTTGTTTGCCGCTCTAAACCTAAACTGCCGAACCAAATTGATTCAAACGCTGCTCTTCTGTCGTGCTTACTCAACAGTTAGGTTTGGCACATAACTGGAGTGGCGGTTGGAACGGGCCTAATGTATCAGTTTTATCAATAATAATTCAAGTGTCTTCAAGTCATCATTGATGCATGCTTATACCTCTCTTCATTCATCTACAATTTATTGCAACTCCCCTTCAATTTTGCGATTTTTTTGGTTGTGCAGTGATTTAAGATGCCAGTTGAGAGCTGCTGGCAACGACAACCAGTTAGTTTTCTTGCAAAAACTATGTTTTCTTCGGACCGTTTTCTCCTCGCAGAGACAAAATGCGCTCTGGTTTATGATTACTTCACTCAGTGATTGGTTCAAAGTTCTCGCACCATTTTTTCAACCAATCAAAAGTGAAACCAAATCCAATCTTGGCTTACGCGGGCTCATTTTCCCGCGCTTTGTGTCGGCTACGTGTAATTACTTCAAGTTTTGATTGGTTTACTGGATTGTCTGCGTCCTTTTGATTGGCCAAAGTAATTACCTTGGTATTGTTTTTACGACACTCGATTGAAACTCGCTCTATCTGAGGAGTAGTTCAATGCAACTGTTGATGGTCAGTTGTGTAATGCGCTCGCGCAAAGGATGGCAAGATACAGTAGTTGCAACGGGCAAAAGGATGACTGAAGAACCATAGTGCCAGGCAGGATTCGAACTTGCGACCTTCATAACACCAGTCGGATGAACAGTTAACGTTGTCCTGCAATCTTAACCCATTCACTCTTCGGGCACCCTGGGACGTCTCCAGTTGACGGGTAGAAATTGTCTGGAGTTAGACAGAGGAAAATCTTTTAAGTCTCATTCCCAGAAGTCAATGGGTTACGGAAGTAGGCACAAAGGGACAAAAGCAGTATTAGAGAGTGGCATTTTGATCACGTGACCTCAGTTGGCCATTTGAAATCGAGCTTTTTGCCCAGACTATGCTGGCAGTAGAGATTATGTTTAAGAAAACAGTAAGTGATTTATTTTTATTTAGCCTTTTACGCCCTTTCACGTATGAAACCTATGTGCAATGTATCTATACACAGGTGCATCACGAATTTTGCAAGCTCTTGCCAAAGACGATCTTTTAGGTATGTTAAGAACTTTCATGAATAAGAGTTGGAAAGTGTTCATTTTTTTAATTTGATTACATTAAAAATAAGCAATGGTGAGTTTGGGTGAAGGAGTTTTGTTAGTCTTACACCTTTTATTTTCAGCGCTTTTCAACAACGTTATACCCTGTGGCAACAGTTTCTATAGAATGGTCTTTGAAAACATTCCTTGAAAGTTGCGCTGGTCTGCCTTTACCATGATTTGAATTTGGTGCTGGAAACTCTTTGAAATTTGCTACTTGAAAGCAAAGTTGTGGTATCCACTCAAGATTGTCCCAGGTGGCTTTTGCAACAAAATTCATTATGTTAAAATGATTATATGCCTTTCATTCAGTTGCATTCTCTTCCACGACCTCCAAGGGTGTATTACAATTTCACAGAGTGAGCAGGTGACAGTTGCCTCAAGTTGGTAGCTTAATTGATAGAGCTCTACACAAGTATCGCAGGGGTTTGAATGTTCCAAGCCTGAAAATTTCAAGCTCTTCTTTCATTATCGCCATGTGCCTTTTCTGTATACTCGTCATTACAGTTAAAAGTGTGTCGTGTCGTTGAGTCGATAAAACATTTTGGACGACACTTTTGTTCGATGTATACTTGATTCGTGTAGGACATTGTGTAGAAGAGATTTGAAAGCCATCAAGGTGTTCAAAGATGAAATTTGTGGAATAATAGTCCGGGAGCATATGTCATTAAAAAAAGTCCCGTGGGAATTTTGTGAAGCAAGCAAGCCACTAGTCTAAATATCTTAATTGGACCCTAAATAATGCAAAAATATTTGGTGGCACTTTTGTAACTTGCACCCAGGTGAATTATAAGGGGTTTTAAAAACAGCTTAAGTTTGTCACCACGGAAACGAGGCTACAAAAGTTAATTCCTTTTATCTTTCAACCATGTGAATGAAATCACACCAAACTCACTATGATGATATTTATTGATGTATTAGACACTTACTTCTCTTTGTGGTATGAGGAGTCACGTGACGAGTAACCATGGAAACGTTGCTTTCTGTATTCCTTATCATAATTAAGAATGCAAATATTTCCTAGAATGATAGCTGAAGATTTCCTAATGCCAATATATAAATTGCTTTGTTTGCTAACAATAGTTTCTCAACTACATAGTTGGTATTTATCACTTGAAAGCATTGCCAGGGAGAGCCTGGGAAATCATGCAGTATGTGTGGTCAGCAGTAACTTTCACTAAAATAAAGGTCCGCCATCTTTACTTACAGACTATGTAGTTCAATCATAATATAGCGTCTGTAATGGCTAAACAGAACGTTGATCTCAATTTTAAACTTTGTGTAGTTTGTCAATGTGTTAAGGATGAAGATTTAGTGGAAAATCCTACTTCTTATGACAAATTAGTGGCTGCTGTTAAAGAAAGAGCGTCTTATGGTGAGTCAAGATTTTCGGAGATTTGGTCTTCTCTGAAAGTGTTTTCAGTTAAGGAGCTTGAGGTTAAACAAGGGACATGGCACAGAAAGTGCTATCAAGATGCTACACACTCTGGAATGCTAAAGAGGGCAAAAGAAAGATATGAGAGAGTACTGTCTGGACCAAATGAGTCAAGACGAAAGACTAGAAATTTGCAAGAAGCAGAACCTATCAGCCAACTCACTCGATCAAAGACAACCCCTTACAACAAAGCAGTGTGTTTCTTATATTTACCAAGTATTTCTTTGCCCATGACCGTTTGAATTATGCGCGAATGATTCCTCTCTACCTAGCCGAGATGAAAGCATTGTCAAACACAGACCCGGAGATCTATGCAGAATTCTAGCATGGGAACTGGGTAGTGAATAAAATCCTTGCGTACCGTTCTGCGTGATTGGTCCTGACAATGCCTTGGAACACTGAAACCGGTCTATGAAAGTAACTGGAGGCTTGGTTGGCATAACCCTTAACCCAAGTGCACGTGCGACGTTTTTCCTCATTGCACCAGAGTTGGCAAAATTAGCAAATCAAGCCAAAGACATGGCAGGTGTAACACATGAGACTCGTGGAAAGCACCATAATCTTACAGCTGCTGTGGTATCCCGAGAGGAGAAAAACATCACCAAGCTGTCAAACACAATTAGAGCCTTCACCAATCCCTTCAGTCAAGAAGGTGCTGTCTTGTTTAACCTGGTGACGAAGGTAGTACTGCCGGAGGAAGTCAAAGATGATCTGTGTAACCAAAGTGCTGTAGGATTGAAGCTCTTCACAGTATTTATAAAGGAACGGATCCAGACTGGCAAAGAAAATCTATGGTCACCGATGAAAAACAGAAGCTACTCACATGGAAAACCACAGGAAAGAAGACCAACGTGCCTGTTGACAACAAAGTGGTGGAGTTACAAGAAGATAGATGTCTCTTTGCTCGCATGATGATGGTATGCAAGTCGCGTCCCGACATCAACATAGCTGAGGCAGTTGGAGAATATGACTTTTCTCTAGTGCCACGATCCCTTTTTGCGTCGGATGGCTCAATGCTGCATTGCCCTATGAAGAGTGCATTAATGAACGCTATTGAGAAACATGTTAACCCAGAAAATTCCACCACAGAGTGCCGAGTACCTCCATCCATGCAAGGGAAGGTCTCGATAGTCGACGGCATGGCTGAGTTGCAGTCCCTTGACAAACTCACGTGGATAACTACCTGTTCTCAACTAGCAGAACATTACATAAATCAGCTCTTACAAAAACGCAGTGAAAGTGATGAAATCCATGTA
>NC_090879.1:12102757-12105257 GCF_036669935.1 Montipora foliosa
AAAATGGGGGTCACCGAGTTCGTTTTTGAGATATAAGCAACTAAAGGCAAAATAAAGGGTATTTTTACTGGGATTGCCCGTGGCCGCGGTGACATATTACGTCACAATAATGATTGTATCTTGTTCAGCAATAATTCGTGTTTCATCTGGTACCACAATATGGCCAATACATGATACAACGTTGTGGTGCCGATCCTTCTAATAAGAGCCTCACTTGGAAGCGTTGAAACTGGTTCGAGCCTCCTTAAATGAAATGTCTCAAGTTATTGAGATGCACAATAACCCATTTACCGGGTATTGCATCATTCATTCATTCATTTTGTGTCGTTTTAATTGTTCTTTTTGTCGCTATTTCTAGCTTTCCTTGGCACTGTTTTGTGTTTCCTGATCATGTTTCTGGTAAACTACAAATATGCTGCAATATCAGTAGGTACGTTTTGGCGAAGAAAGGTTTAATCACAAGCTAACTCGGCAGTACTCTCTCAGTCCTCAACTGTCTATGGTTCCTTTCAGGTCCCGTCCCCATTTTGCATGCATGTTTTCATCGAGGCGAAAATGAAGCAAAATCCTTACTGGTTTTTTTGTATGTCTTATATATCCACACTGAAATACTTGACAAATTGTGAAAAGGACTTGGACCTTAGGTTGTGCTTGAGTGTAAAGTCGTTTGCAAAAATTCTTTTTTTCTTTTTTGCATCACTGTTTTCAGTGCTCTCCGTTTTCATTAGTACCTGATTGTTTTTTCACGCGTTGGACGATAAGTGATAGTGTTGAACGAAGCATGCATCTTGGAGCAATGGGATCACAATAGTAACACACCGAGCACTTATGCAAACCACCAATTAAACACGTTTTTTCTGTCTTGAAACCGTCCATGGTCCACCACATTTACTTCCATCAGATTCCATTCTCGGCATTCTCCTGCACTGTTACACAAGGCATTCAACAATCCGGCGATCATTGGCTCTAAATACTCCTTGACCACTTAAGTTGATTCATCAAAGCGAGCTGCAATCTTGGACAAAACTCTTGGAAAAGATTCCGGCTTAAACATATTTAAAATACATTCACAAGCCCCCCTCCCCCCCTCCCCCCCTCCTCTCCCTCATAGCAATGTTGATAATGAGGTGCGAAATACTACGCAATCCATTGGACGTTTCTAAACAAACATTGGATTATTGTAAAAGTATATGGAGAATTTAATCGTTTATCACAGACAAAGTACGGAATTAGCATTTTATAGTGATGTCACATTTTTCGGCCCAACGGGCTTTGTCCAAGATTGTAGGTTTGGTACTTAACCATTGCCAAAGAAATATCAATTTTACTTGCCTGACACTTGCACAGAACACTCAATTGTTATATGAAGGAACAAGAACCTTGCATGGCCTTACCTTGAAGATGCGCCTAAGCAGATATTGAAAATGGTATTTTGCAAATTGCTGCGGATGTTTCACTGTGGTGCTGAGAACGCTTTTCTACATGCATAACAATTAATCTTGTTCTCTGCATGTTCTTTAGCTGTGATGGTGATTTTGTTTGTGGTAATCTCTCTTCGCACGCCACCTACCCCGTGGGGAGATGTGTCACAAGCCTTGATTTATCATCAGGTCAGTCTAATTATATACCATAAAATCCGGTACACCAGCCTTGGGCGTTACAGAGATTATAAAACTTTAGGGGCGTCGGTAGGTGGGAGATGAAAAGGGGCACACTTGGAAGACTTTTTGTGTTATCCCTCGTCGTTTTGGTAAAAATGAACTTTATTTTGATGATCAGTCAATTTAGTGTGGGAAATCAAATTACACGATAGGGGAAAACCAGACAACCCGGAGAAAAAGCTCTCGGGGCAGAGGAAAGAACCAACAAACGTATTCCACATATGGCAACGAGTCCGGAATCGAACCCAGGCCACGTTGGTGGGAGGCGAGTGCTATAACCACGAAGCCAATTATGGCTTACTTCCGAACTGCAGTTTACTTCCAATCAAAGCAAGTCTTGGTGCGAAACCTAGCGATCAAAGGAAAATGAGTTCGATGAGCATGAAAATCCCCGATGAATTTTCGTTTGCGTGGTCCAAGGACCACGACTCGCTTTGAAACAGAGGCAATTCGGAAACGGGCCATTGGCTTTTGTGAAGCGTTCTAAAGAAACTGCGGTATTGCGTCGGTTCGGAGAGAAATTTGCGAATGGCAAATTATCGAAACGTCAGCTTACAAAGCTTTTTGAAGACCGGGAAAACGAATGTTTCAGCAATCGATGTTGAATAATGAATGAATTAAAAAGCGTTTGAACTTTGCTTCAACAACCATTCAACATTTGTTTTGTTATCTCGAATGTTGAATCAAGTAGAAGCCGTTTTCCCTCTCCCCCCCCCCCCCACCCCTCCCATCCTTTCAACATTGTTGGGTATGCGCGTGTGCACTAATCGGTCCCTCAATGACGTATCCATTTCCGTATCCACAGTAACAACCGCGGCTGCAGCGTGGGACTGAATACC
>NC_090879.1:12115257-12122757 GCF_036669935.1 Montipora foliosa
GAATCCTAACAATAATTTGGTTCAAAGAGCTGGTGGGAGGCGCGGTGGCCCTGGCCAGCGGACATTGTGTTGTGTTCTTGGGCAAGACACTTTACTCTCACGGTGCCTCTCTCCACCCAGGGGTATAAGTGGATGCCGGCGAATTTAATGCTTGGGATAGCTCTGCGAAGGATTAGCATCCCATCCAGGAGGAGGGGGGAGTAGAAATACTCGTAGTCGCTTCATGCTTCGGAAACAGGGGATAGGGTCCGGCGTGTTGGGCCACTTGGCTCGTAAGCAGACTTTTTCAAGGAGCTGAAGATAAAAAATAGATAATGTAAGGTTTACATTTATGTGCTCACGTTGTCCTTGAGGATGATTTCACGTCTTTGTTATGCAGAGTACCACAAAAATGCGTGCGGCACGTGCTGAACGATTATTTCTCAAGATACGTTGTCCTATTTTTAACTCTCTGATTTCGATCCGTCGCAACAGCCTCACAATGAAACAAGCTAATCAGAGCAGAAAAATATATCCGTTCACGCGGCGCCAAGGGCGGGAAAATGCCTACAGGCAACTCACGATTGTTTGATTGGATGAAAATATGGCGCGAGAATTTTAAGCCAATCACCAAGCGAGGTCATGCGGCACAACCAAATCATTGCAGAAGTTTCTTTGAATGAGGTCAATTTGCGTTTAACACTATGATAACTACGTCTTCTCCTGATGCATTCTTCCCTTACAGTTTCCTTTTATTATTTTTTTACTTAGCTTATTGTTATCAATCTTCGTTGTTCATAGGTTTTTATGATCATGAGCTGCCTATCGATAATTTTTCTCGTGGAGTGTTCAAGAAAAAAAATCGATTTCCTTGGATGAGAGGGAACAGACAAGGTGTTGTTTATTTAAACGTTACTTCTAGCTTCGCTCTAACGTTACTCGCGCATCTTAAGGAAAATTCAATTCGCATTATTGCGTTTGTAAAGGACTATAGAGTGTTTTCACGTGACGTCACGGCAGCCGTGTTGGTGCTCCTAAAGGATAGAACGGCAGCCATGTTGATGTGCTTAACCAATCTTCTGGGAATTGAGCTCTATTATCACGCAAATGAAACATTTTCCTTTGGCTCGATGGAAAAACTAGGTTACTGGTCACGTGAGTGAAAACTCGTTTATGCAGCAAGTTGGTGGTAGTATGTTTACAAAGATTATACAGTTGAGGTGGCATGTGATCCGTTGTTATCACAGTGCATGTGGAAGCACCATTCCCTGCTATTTTCCAACCGTGTGTGTGTTCTTCAAAGTGGCAGTGTGACCCAGTGGTTAGGACGCTTGCCTTGAGATCCGGGGATCCCGGGTTCAAGACGCGTTGTGGCCACTGGTTGAATTTGTTCCTGGTAGTCCCTGGTTCAACTTATCAATTGCACTTGTAAATAGCCAACTAGCTTGCCTCCGGCCAGTTGGGATTCTTAACAGTTGTTGTTGAATGTCCTGTTCTGTCGAGATATTGTTTATTGGCCCTGAAAAGCCCCTATGGGGAGTGGTCATTTCACTGTATATGTATGGCAATGACAAGATGTCGTAGTACTATAAACGTCCTTCTTTCAATCAGTCGTTTCTATTCGTAGACCACATCCATATCCAGCGTCAATTCACTCGGGAGATAGGAATCCATCTCGATCCCTTCTCCGTCATTTAGGCCCTAGACTGACGAGGTCATGCCTTCAGTCAGGGCGCCTCTTTCCGCCCTGCTTCAGCACCTTCTGGCCGTCGTCTTGGTCGTGTCCGGCTTCTTGAAGTCCAATCTGACACTGGTAACGTCCACCGTCACCTTTTAAAATAGATTTTTCTACTATCAGGGGCCAGTGAAGCAGTCAAAGAAACGTGAGAACAGAACAACAGCAATTATAACAACTGTTAAAAATCCCAACTGGCCAAAGGCATTCAGTTAGCTATTTACAAGTGCAACCGTAGAGTCGAACCAGGGACTGCGGCTAGGATCAAATTCAACGAGTTCTCAGAACAGGTCTTGAACCTGGGATCTCCGGATCTCAAGGCAAGCGCCGTAAAGGCGCCCGCAAACGAGGAAACACTTACTTCCGCAAACAATGTTTCCTTCTTTGCGGGCGCCTTAACCACTGAGCCACACTGCTTCCCTGTTTATTGACCTTATCCGAGCATAACAGAGATAAAGCGAGTTTCAATCGAGTGTCGTAAAACCAAAACCAAAGTAATTACTTTGGCCAATCAAAAAGGACGGAGACAATCCAGTAAACCAATCAAAACTCGACCTAATGACACGTAGCCGACACAAAGCGCGGGGAAATGTGCACACGCGAGCCACGATTGGTTTTGGTTTCACTTGTGATTGGTTGACAAAATGGCGCGAGAACTTTGAACCAATCACTGAGTGAAGTAATGAAATACCAATGCAACTCGTTAATTACTTTCGACGATCAACTGAAAACCACTCTATCATGTGAAGGCAGCACTTTTCCCCAGCTATTGTGAGAGACCAGAGCGTTAGACCGCGCGCCCTTTTACAAGACTGACATCCCGTTCCATAAGCCTGACCAAACTATGGCCTTTTCTCTTAATTCCAATCCCACTGCTGCTGTAGTAAATGTCATGATGTCGCATTTTGCTTTTTCTTACCAGATGAAATGCAACGTAGTGTGCAGTTGCAGCTTCCACCACTCAGAACCCATGTAAGTTGCGAGTTGGTTTTGTTTTTCGCGTGTTCTAAAATTCTTCACAGCAATCGAGGCCTTAAAAGTAAAGAGCTGACTGGCAATGGTGACTCGGAAAATAAGCCTACTGTTTCTAACAGGAGTCAAATCTATGATCTTCGGATTACTTGTTCGGATGCTTTTGCACTGAGCTACTGGTACCTTGAAATGCGTTTTCTTAACGATAGTAATTCGGGGGTACCTGAAAAAAATCCGAGCGCTTCCACCTTCGACTTTCCGCTTTCTAGTTCGGATACTCTTCTAATGAGCAAAAGTGACTCTTGGCTGCTTGGCCATTAGAATTGGTAAAGTCAGGATCTTCAAAGGAGGAATATAAGGCAGGGATGAGCAGGTTTGAGGTTGCAGTCCTTAACCGCGACAGTACAGTTCTAGCAGTCGCTGAAGGAATTCCTGCTTTGAAAAAAACAAGAGTGACCACACGAGGGATTTTGAGGGGAGGCCTTGTTACCTTTTTTTGTTTTCATCATTTTTAATGTTTTTTCTTTACTCAAGCCCGGAGAGCAGACATTATCATTGAAAGATTACGTTGGAATTATCAAGGTGAAATGGATTCCTTTGATTCTTTCCTTTTGTGTAGAATACAGCTGACTGTGTAACTGGAGTAGAAGTGTTTCGAATTCGAAATTGTTCTTTGATTATGTGTTCGCAGGATGCTGTTTTAATGGGCAAAAATGTTTGCATAGCCAGAAAGTAGGTTCAGTAGTCATCGTTTTCGTCATTTTTCAGTCTTTTCGCAGTCTTTTTTTTTCCTTTTTCATTTTTAAACCAAAACTTATTCGTATTTAATTGCAGTTTTGCAGCGCTGGACAAGAACACACTTGGCAAGGGAGGATATATTGGTAAACTGTGTTCCTTTTGTGTTTGCTTCTCTTTATGTCTCGTTTTTCAGTTGTGCTGATATTTGTTGGGATAAATATTATATAAACACCAATGAAATACCAAGTGAGCTTTCGCGCGAAAACATGATATCTTCACACGTGAAAAGATCGCTGTTGCTATGGTTACATATAAAAATCGCTTCTTTCGTGAAATGATTTAGTATTTCGTTGGTGTTTATATAATAAACAAAATATTACATGGCCGCTGTTGCTATGGTTACATATAAAAATCGCTTCTTTCGTGAAATGATTTAGTATTTCGTTGGTGTTTATATAATAAACAAAATATTACATGGCCGCTTGGAGATACGAAATTTCTACGAAAAATATTTCACGAATGAGCGCATCGAACGAGTGAAATATTTTTCAACACGAGAAGAGAAATTTCGTATCTCCAAGCGGCCATGCAATCCTCTATTTACAAGATTTATGCCTGAAAAAAAGCACATGGTATTCTTTTCTTCAGTCTTGTTTTAATTAATGTTCTTCTTTCTTTCTAATCTAAAGATGTATGGCCAATGAATGCTACTGAAGTTGGAGAAGGTAAACTGAGCTAGCTTTGACTTGTTTAGACGGAGTTGTTGCAGCAAAGATTCAATCGAGCCTATCTTGTTTTAAAGCCTGTTGTTTGTCTTCGTCGATTAGGTTTAATTCTTGGTCCGTATGACTTCACCTTTCTTCTGATCCTTCAACTGAGCTGTATTCTTCGCATGGTTCCATTCTGGGAATCAAGGACGAGGCTACGTGTCATGCAGATTGTGGAGACAGACGGTAAGCGCGAAAATTACTCGGTTTTTGAAAAATAGTAGTGAAATGCTTGATTGAGTGATGTGCTGACGCTGATGTCTTTGTTTTTTCTATTTTTCAGATGAAAATCAGTATCACCAGATACATCGAACCACCCTTGCTCGTCTTCTAGAAGAACTTAGAATTCCTGCCGAAGTTAGGGTAACAAGCTCTTTTACCTTTTGAAAACTTCCTTTCGTCATTTGGAGTGTGTGAGGGAATCGATGGACCCTTTGCAAGTTAGTGATCACATGGTACGAAACCCGCCATACTGAGACGCAAATTGCCCACTGGGATATACAAAACAAAGAGAGTTCAATAGATTAACTTGCTTTGTTTTAGATGTCCCGTGCACAATTTGCGTTCCAGTATGGCGGTTTTTGTACCATTTGATCACAAACCTGCAAAGGGCCCATTCATTCCTGAAGAAGTGTCATGTTAAGAGGTGTCCGGACTGAGCAGTGTGCGATCAATCATATCAGGGTAATAGGCCACTTTCGATATATTAAAATTCAGCTTGGCAGCGAGGGAGGCTTAGAGGACACAAACAAACGAAACTGAAAGAACATGTTAATTCATTTCTTTTGTTTGTGCCCTCTAAGCCTCTCTATCAAGCTGAATTGTAAGGTATCGAAAGTGGTCAATTGTCATAACTGTAGTCTTCATGATTGCAACACGAAATGTTTGTGTCGCCACTTCTTGCTAAGTAGCGTGTCCTTCTGCAGGCAAGAAAGCCGTGCTCCTTTTTTTCAGGGTTGCATTTCAACAAGCCTCCCACGGTGACGTTCTTGGGGTTTCGTCACGCGTTCCTTCCCCACAAATAGGAGGAAGGAGGGGAAGGGGATGGATAGCGTGACAAAAGCGCTTGACATGTTTCAGTGGGCCATTTCCGAGTTGCTGTTTGTCTCGGTTTCGAAATGAGTCTTGGTGCTCAACTATTGTAAGGGAAATGAGTTTGATTTGCACATGAATACGCAACTCATTTCCATTTGAATGGTTGTGCACCAGGACTCGCTTTGAAACTGATGCATGCAGCAACTCGGAAATGGGCTATTTGCATGCATGAAACAGGAATAAGCATGCTGCAATCTTGAAGAAATTCTGATTTGATAACTCCATGTCCAGATCAGACACCATACACAACTTTTATTGCTGTGTGATGTTTGGTCATATCTGACTTTGTCTCATTAGCTAGTGGTTATCGTTGAAATGAAATCGCTTCTTTTTTTTTTTCCTCTTCGCTTCTCAGATGGTACACATGACCCATGAGGCCTTATCTCAAACCAGAAACGCTGATGGCCTTGCAGTAAGTAGTAAGATTCCTATCTCTGTGAGCATATATCGTCGGTGATACTTTCTAGGTGGCGCGTCCACCAGTTGTAACCAAGGTCGTTCTGACAACCGATTCAGAACTTGTAGAATTTTATTTCGCCATAACAATGGCATGAACAGATAGTGCGAGTTTCAATAGTGTCGTAAAACCAAAACCAAAGCAATTACTTTGGCCAGTCAAAAAGGACGGAGACAATCCACTAAACCAATCAAATTAAACCTCGAAGTAATTACGCGTAGCCGACACAAATCGCGGGAAAATGTGCATGTGCGAGCCACGATTGGTTTTCGTTTCACTTCTGATTGGTTGCCGGAAAAAGTGGCGCGAGAACTTGGAACCAATCACTGAGTGAAGTTATGCAAAACCAAAGCAATTCGCTAATTACTTTCGACACTCAATTGAAAACCGCTCTGAGGCTACAAATAAGTGAAGGGGGAAAGGGCGAACTTAAGAACTCAAAGCAGATATAGAGGGATCGTTGTTTCCATTTATTTGGCTCATTAGCACAAGGTTATCTTTTTTCCAATCATCCAGCCGAGAATAAAGTACTGAATATTGAAAGTGCATTACATAATGAGGTATCTCTTGAAAATTATTTGAACGCGATGTGCCAGATAATCTCTGAGTAACCATGCTTTAAAACTTGGCAAATAACTGGCTCGTTATCGAAGCTAACAGGCTTAAAGTTGGAAATTCAACTACGTTTAACAAGTTCCTTAACCTTTTAAAGTCAATTGGTAAATAGCATGATGTCATGACGTCAGCAAAGATTCCCTTATACTGCTCCAACAGGATGGCATTTGCCTTCTGAGCATCCCATAATATATCCACTAAATCAACAGAATCAAAGATGGCCTCCTCCAAACTGGTAAAAAGGTGTATTAGGATGTTAGACAGGAAGACAGTTTGTTTGTTTGTTTTTTTGAGTACTTTTATGTTGTTAGTATTTCTACAAATCTTGAAACGAGATCTTTAGTCTGAAATACGACTTCGAGTTGTCGGTCCTGAGCATGCGCGTTGAAGTCATTTTCAGAATCGCTCTCGTACTAAGATCGCCGATATTTGGGCCATTTATACGGGAGAAAATAAGACGCAAACTACTCGTATAAATGGTACAAAACAAGCGTTTGCGTCTTATTTTAGAAGCGACTTGCATAAGTCGCGCCTTATCTTGGAACTGAATTTTCGGCTGTTCTTATTTTTTCCGCGTCCTAAATAAGACGTGAACTTCCCCGTATAAATGGTTTCGCGTCCTAAATAAGACGTGAACTATAAGTGTGCATGCCTGTCACATGTGTGACGACCACAACAACATCGTCATTTTGTTGACGAGTCACCCTGGCTAACAAAATGGATTCCCTGTCAGGCTCAAAAACAGCAACAAAGCAGAGAAACACTTGGACTTTGGTGCAGAAGAAAGAGTTCCTCATCCTTTGCCGGCAACTGGCAATCGCGGAACAACTTGATAATGCGCCAATCAAATCGAAACTTCAACATCCCCCCCCCCCCCCCCCCCGGGCAAACCCCGGGCATTTGACTATCTTCTGTGCCAGGGGAGCGGGGAATTTGACCTTTGCCTGCGTGGGGTGGGGAAAATTGAACCGGAAGTGTCTGGTTCCAAATGGGTTTTTTTTTCGGGCGCCGAAGTCACTAACATCTATAAAACACGGTTTTTGGACGAGATGGAATAGTTTAAAGGAAGAGATGTAGCATTTGTGAGCGATTGGCTTTCAAAAAAGGTCTTTAAAAGGTCGTTATTAAAGACGGCAGGAGCC
>NC_090879.1:12127757-12135257 GCF_036669935.1 Montipora foliosa
ATATATAAACTGATGAAGATGAATAAATACAAGAGATTTCTGTGTCTGTTAGGCACACAAGGATATGAATTACGTGAGAAATAACCAACCAATAACCCAGTTCATTCAGGAGGTTATTGGTCTAAAAGTTAATGTACCTATATCTGGTTCAGTACAAAGAGTAAATCAATTGCGACAACGTATCATTTGTCTGTCAACTTCTCTTTTTGAAGTCATAAATGTGTCTCGTGTTGCCCATCAATGTCCCTTTAGCACTTTTTTCTTTCAAATTTTTGACATTTTTTGATCGCTAGCCTCAAAATGCAGCCGCTCTTCATCAGTCATCACCACTGGAAGTAATGAGGTCCCGGTAGGCAACGAGAGGTAATTTGGGAGGCTTGTCATCAATTATGCTTACTCAGTGTATCACCATAAATTTCTCGAGGACTAGCAATACAGGCAAATGAAAACCGAACCTTTCTTTGAGGTGAGACGGCACACAGCTCACTCTTCGACATTCAGTCATGTTGTGTTCTTGAAACATTCAAGTGCTGCAATATTCCTTTCGGTTTACTCTGTTGGGTTTCAAATGCACGAACTGCAGTCATTTTTTTGTCATTGTGAACTTTCAGTGCCTCTCTAAACATTTTTCTCTCTTCTTTCTTCCTTCCTCTTGCATTATGGGTCTCCTGGGGCTGAAAATACGAATTAAGCATTACCGACAGTGCCCAGCAGTGATAAACCCTCATTGAAAGTGATCGTGATGGATAGCTGGTGGGATTGTTGGTTGAGGAGGCAAATGACGAGCGGCAAAGCCACGCAGAAAAAAGGGGGGGACAGTGTGAAATTTCACAGAGCCCCTCCCCGTTCTGCGTGTGGCTTCGCCGTTCATTATTTCCTCCTGCCAACTACAAAGAAACTTGATCAGTTGGAAAAGAAGTCTGAAAAAAATTCCAGGTTTGAATGGGACACATACCCATAACCATGCAATTGTAATTTTACTGCACCTACTCCAACATCTGAGCTGTCAAGCTACCTGGGAGTTGCTCACTTGTAAGTTCACATTGTATCCTGTAAGGCATGATAGGTGACTGTACGATAAATTTGAACTGCAGAGTATTTTAAGTCTCCGTGAAACTGGGTTGCAGTTATGAAGCTATTTGAGAAGTCCCTTGACTTCTGCCTGAAATTTTTTTAAGGCTTCTTTAGCAACTTCTCATATTACTTTCACTGAGACCTACGTACACCACAGTTCATATATGACTAGGAGACACCATATGAAACCAATAAAGAACACTTACAAGTGTTAAATAAGGAACAGCGGTCAGACTATCAATGTACGACAGTCTCCTCTCAAGTCGAGCCTTCTTTCTCCTCACAGTTGCTGGATTGATCAGCCTTACAAGCCTATTTTTTCTGTTAATAAAAAAGCAACCATGATACAAATTTTTAGGAATACATTTACATGGTTCTCCCTAATCTTTTGATCCCTGTGATGTCTTAGGGATCATCCAAGTTCCTAGCTTCCAGCACTGTGCTAAGTTCCCTTGACCTCTTGCTGTATCCACTTACATGGCTGCATACACCATAAAGCCCTTTTACGACATCACTGCAATGCTCTACTCTGTGAATACACTGTACTTCACAGCTTATAAAAAGGATGTTGTAAGACAAGGCCTGTAGAGTTTATACCAGTAATCTTTGTCACAAAAGACTTCAAAGTCTAACCAATTTGCAGATGAAACGACAAATGGACACTTTCTTCCGAGTTCTTTTAAAACCCTGAGCATTGATTGGTCCAGCCTGGGCTAAAAGCCACAACCTCCCACATGGTAGTGGTAAAATGACCTGATTGGTTGGATGCTTTTGCAATGGAATAAGCACCAATCCATCAATAGGGATGATAAATTGGTTAAATGTCATTATTAAGGCTGGCATACCAGTGTCATTTGGCAAGTAATTTGGACCCTGGATTTGCAATTGAATGACCTGAGTTAAAATTCATGCTATGATTCGTCTACTCAGTTTGTTGTAAAAAGCCAACTGGTAGCTTTCATCCACTTGGGTTCCTCGTCCCTATATTGTACATTTAAATTAATTCCAAGTATGGATGGTTTCATCGTGTGTGAATTAAGGGTTTATTTATTCATTTATTTGGTGCACAACATCCTATGAGATACTCATTCTTCCTCTTTTCCAATTTTATTGAGTGACGTAACTTGACGTTTTTCTCGTGGGGAAAGAAAAATGGCAGCGATATAAGAAGGCAGGAAAAAGAAGATCAACATGAAAGCGACAAGATTAAAAACGATCCTGCTATCAGGACACTAACACCAAAAGGAACTCTTTTACACTTTAACGTTACATTTAGCTTGGGTCGTTTCATTTTTTATCCGCACGCTCGTGCCGACAAAAAATCGAGGGTACGGATTTCAGCAATCCTAATAGCGGTGCGGATAAAAAATGGAAAGACTTAGTTCAGCTTAGTTAGTCTTCCTCGCATGCGTCAAATAGCCGCTACATTAAAATGCACCAAAGTGGCCTTATTAGGAGGTTCTTACCCTGCAAATAGCCTTCCAGGTGTCCATCGCCTGTACAGAAATGTTGTTGTCCACATTTCTTGAGTTAGTGTTGCGAGACGTTACCCTAAAAACCGCTTATTTCTGTAACCTTTGGACCAAAGTCACCAAAATGGATGCAATACCGAAGAGAACTGGAAACTAGCTTGAGTAACGACTAAGTGAAGTACTGAGTGAAATATCAGCGGAGTTAAAAAATATGGCGGTTTCTTCGGCCTTACAAGAGATGCGAATTTTTTCCTCGTTCCTTCGACAGGGCTTGTCTGGATGGAAGTTGAAGCACGACATTAACAATAGTGCTTACATCGTTTCAGGTACGTAGAAATGACATCTCCGCGATTGGACCTCAAAAGTGAAAAGAACATTCAATCAATCGTACCTGCTGACCCTAGTACCCAGCCACATGGTGTGTAACAGTGCAGAAAGTCGGCACTGTCTTTTGTGGATTTTATTACAATCACAGTGTTAAGGCACTCGGACACTCTCTCAAGTCCTCACAGGGCAAGCTGGCTTTTTTCACTGACTATTCTGTGAAAGAGAGGATAAATGATACTGGTGACCCCCAGGTCGTGATTGGGTCTCGCAACAACCAATCAATGAACAATACTCAGGTCTTGAAATAAACAGTTTAATTTGTCCTCGAAGATCAATATCTCCAGACGATTCTCGCGTCAAAGAAATCTGGGTGGTCCTTATTAAGCTTTGCAGGATCAGGGCCGGTTGTTCAAAAGCCGATTAACGCTAATCCCAGATTGATTAACAATCAACCAAGGAGTTAATTTCTCTACTCCCAAATGTTGTTCAACGCTGATATTTGGCTAAACTTAACATAAGAAGATGTCAATCTTGAAAAACACAAATAAGCGAAACAGACTTTCACCAGAAAGTTGAAAACATTTCTATTTCTACTTTATTACTCCTCAATGCTTTCACATGAAACAAAAGTTTATGCTAATCCTGGATTAAGTTAATCGGCGGGCACATTAACTTAATCCAGGATTAGTAGAAAGTTTGTTTCATGTTTTCAACTTTTTGGTAAAAGTTTCTTTTGTTGATTTTTGTTTTTCAAAATTGACCTCTTCTAATGTAAGGTTTTGTTGAATATCAGCATTGAACAACATTTGGGAGGGGAGAAATAAACTCCTTTGTAAATTTTTAAATTGGGATTGGCGTTAATCAGCTTTTGAAAAACCGGGCCCTGGAGTCTAACCTATTGATCATCAGGCTGGATTCTCTACCAATGTGCTGTAGGAGACTTGTGGGAGGTACTATACTAAACTTGGTCCGTTATTAGGTCATTGAAATTCTCCCAGTAAACATCTTCTATGAGTGATTAACTCATTAAAGTGTCCATAACCCCAAAAGATATTTTTCGCTAAAATGAATCTTTGCACCTTTTCGAAACGCATCGCAGGTTTTTTTCCTTTTTCTTACAAATCCTGCCGTTTTAGAGGCTTCGAAAGTTGCGAAAATCCAAGCATCTTTTGTTCACGACCAAGTTAGAAGGGGAGTGGGTCTATTCCTGTTTTTACATCACAAACTGATTTACATTGCATTAACTCTTTGTAAAAATGCATGCAAAGTAGATTGTGACGTAAAAACAGGAATAGACCCACTCCCCTTCTGATTCGGTCATGAACAAAAGATGCTTGGGTTTTCGCAACTTTCGAAGGCTATAAAATGGCAGGATTTGTTAGAAAAAGGAAAAAATGGCCGCATTGCGTCTCGAATAGGTGCAAAGATTCATTTTAGCAAAAAAAATATTTTGGGGTTATGGGCACTTTAACCCCTGGGAGTGTGAATTAACAGATTTTACTCTGTCTAATGCCAGATGAGTTAACTCGTCAGTGAGGGAAAGTTCAGCAGTCAATGGGTCAACAATCTCTACGTCCACTCAAAAACCCCCTTTAACCCATCGATTCCTTGGAGTGATACTGGGCTGATTTGACTCTGTCTAATGCTGATAGATATTACTCTGTCTAACGCCAGATGATTTTACTTGTCAACTGGGAGTGTCCTAGGGCAGTTATGGGATGAGTGGGTGACTTACTTACTTACTTGCTTGTCGTTAGGGTTTAGGGTTTACTTACTTGCTTGTCGTTCCAGGTGACCCCATGTCCAGCTGTTCTCCTTCAGGGGTCAGTGTGTTAAGAACTGCTTATTTCTTACTTTCAAACAGTAGTTAACCCATTGACGAGTATTAAAAATCGCCTGTCGTTAGACAGAGTAAAATAGTAAGTCTGGCCAGTTTAGGCATCAAAGGGTTAATGGGACATAGTTTTTCAGTGAGTGATCAACCCATTGCCTCCTGGAGGTTCGCGATTGAAGAGTAAAAATAATCATCTGGCGTTAGACAGCGTAGATTAGTGGTTTAGACAACAGGTTAAGGGTGGAGAATGGAAGAAAGGGAAATTGACAGTTACGTTTTTACGAAAATCATTTTATCTCAGTGTAAGAAATTATTTTGTTTTATTGTAGGTGTAAGGTTTTATAGGGGAAGTAACCGAGATACGAGAAGGAGGGAAAGAAATCTAAGAGCAAAACTCAAGAAGAGAGAACCTGAAGAGCCAAAGTGAGTTGGAAAAAATTCAGAGCAATGAATGGGAGGGCTGGTTTGGAAGGACATATATCTTTGGGGAAGGAAGGGCTTGTACAGAGAAAAACAGGAATGGGAAGGAAAGAGGAATGTGGAGGGATAGGGTGAAGGGACAAGAATTGGTAGGATATAAGGACAGAGGGAGGTGTGGCATGCAGATAACAAAGAAATGAAGATGTGGTAAATAAATAAATGTTGCTAGTGCTAATCACCCTTACTTGCAGTCGAGGACTGAGTTGCGAAGGGCGTTTGGCTCACGAGATCGGGCTGAAAGCATACAAATGCGCCTCTGGCTGCTGCTATACAGTCCATATTTGATGTCGGAGCACAGCACCACAGCTAGATGTTAATTAGCTGTGAGTCGATTTTGATGAGGCAGGAAAACTGGAGTACCCGGAGAAAAACCCTCGAGTCAGGTTGAGATCGACTGAAACTCAGCCCACATGCTGGCTGAGGCCAGAATTGGACCCCAACTCGCAGTGGTGGGAGGCCCGATAGATAAACACTAAGCCACCCTGACTCCAAGCAGGTACAGTGATGGGAAGGAGGATGACAGGGAGGATGGCTAGTGGGTGTTGGCCTTAAGACGCCCGCAAACGAGGAAGCAATGTTGCGGAAACGTTGTTGCAGAAGCAAAATTAATGTTTCCCTGTTTGCGACTCCAGGAAAGGTTTGTTGTGGAAGCAAAGTTTGCTTCCCGGGAAAATCTTTCTCAATTTGTTCAAAAACTTTTGCTTCCTCAGCAAATGTTTCCTTGTTTGCAAGCCAAGGAAACATTTTGGGAAACAACGTTTCTGCAACGTTTCCTCATACATGTATGCGGGTGCCTTAAGGAATATCATTATCTTCTACCCCTCCCAACCCCAGAAAGACTAGTTTCTGTATCGCCAGTGACTTTAACTAATTGACAGTATCAAAGGGGGAGATGCTAAGGCTACCATATGCCTATTTTTCTTCTTTTTTATTTTATTTTTAGGGTGTTTGATAAAAAAGAATTTTTCAGACAGAATTATGACAAAGAGCTGTTTTCATTTAAGAGTAGACTTGGGTTAAAAGTTCATGATGAAAAGATTCTTCTGGCAGCATTTACTCATGAATCTTACGAAGATGATCATGTTGGTGATGATAGTGACAACAATAAAACACTCCAAAGTGGAGAAAACAATACAAAGTTGTCGCTTTTAGGTGAGTCATCTTGTCTTAAACACAAAGCAAAACTATTCTGGCTTGAATGATGACACCAAAATTGTTTAGTAATCGTAATTCGTTAAAGTAATAATTGGCTCTTAAAATTTGCCTTAAAATTTTTAGAGGGCATTTATGCCCTCAGCCTTTTAATGTGGGATGAGTTTGAGAAAATGTATTATCAGCTTCATTAATGACACCAGAATTATTTAGTGAAAATTACCTGGAGTAATAAATAAAATTATATTTATTATTCGTGCATCTTTCCTGTAAACATAGTTTCAAATCTACAACAGACTACAGCCTCGGACAGAATTGTTGAAACACTTTGCAATACCTTGCCCTCCCACAATGCTGTTTTGGCAAGTGGGCTTAGACAATTGCATGCAAACAACATTGCGAGGGTTAAGTAAGCCTCAAGACCTTCAGATCTGTATAGTTGTATGCTGTTCCAAGGAATTTTGTCACAGACTGTAGTATTGTTTATGTAATAAGAGAAACAGTGGTCCATCTGATTACAAGACAGTATGCAGAAATCACATGAAATGTGCTTTGTTTCAACTCTTTATAGCCTGTTGCTACATTATCAATACTTGTGGTTAAATCAATTTTTAAAAATGGCCCAAAATCTTTTAGAGGGTATTTGTGGCCCCTGCTGTGCAATGCGTTTGAGAAAAGGTTATTTTTTGTACAGAGTTACCGGACTCACTGTTTCTTTCTTTCAAAATGGATGGATAGGTTTGACAGCTACTTCATTGTACATAGTTGATCATCTTTGCACTACATATCCTTCTCTTCCTCGATTAGGAGTAAGGTAAGCTGTAAAGATGAACTGTATTTAAGCCTGTTCATACCAGTTTATATAGTGTGTGCAGTTCCTGGGTTGTTGTAACTTCCTGTATGTTTTATCTTGGCAGATGCTTCCATGATTTTCTTGTAGGAAGAAGCAACATTGTCAAATTGTGTAACCAAATTTCTCTTCCAGATTTGATAAGACTTGAGGTAATTATAGATAATGCTTTTTAGCGGGGTTTCCACTTTCCAGTTGAAAGTCTGTAGTGGTCGCTAGGTTGTTAAAAATGGTTGTAGTTAAATTTGTTTGTACAACACCATCAAAGCATTCAAATGGACACTACTGCCTTAGCAGTATATGAATGAAGG
>NC_090879.1:12140257-12165284 GCF_036669935.1 Montipora foliosa
CCCTAGTCGTGACCTGTGGAATGTGACCTGTGTTTTTAGACCCGCCTGAATTGGCCCCTGTGGGCCATGAAATCATTATTACATCTCTTACGACTTTTCGAAAACAAATTTTGACATAAATACTGGAAAGCCGCCATTTTTCATAACATCCCTACTCGGTCCAGTACTTTCACGATATTCATAGTAGGGACCTTTAGATCGGAAGACGGCAACGACTACGAGTTTTCCTTTCTGCGCACGCGCACTTCGAAAAATGTCAGCCTCCATACCTTATGCGCATGCTCAGTACGAGCTTATTCCTGGAAAGTTGAAGTTGGTACACCTTTTCCAAGCCGAACCGACGACTTGGAATAATCGCTAAATAAGAATCAATTTCAAAAGGACTGATAAATAGTATTTAATTGTAAGTAATCGTTGCAAAGTCCTAATAAATAAATAAATAAATGAATAAATAAATAAATAAATAAATAAATAACGAGAAAGCCTGTTTCCGCCGGATTATAAGATTGTGGATAGCGGCGAAAATTGACGTGCAAATTCAAGATGATTCGCTCTTAACTGCACATTTAGAACCGCACTGAATATCGCAACGACTTTCCTTGTTACCGCTACGTAATTCCTTGTTATTATTTTTTTCGTCAGAGTTATTCAAGAAACTGGAGTTACCTCTCCAGTCCCAGTGTATGTAGTCGGAGTATTCTCTGGAGATGATATGATTGCAGAAGGTACGATAGAAAACAAAGCACTTAATTTCCGTATTTGCTGTGGAACGAGCATATCGAGACTCAAGAATACGAGACAGGGAGCCGATTTCAAAATGTTTACGATGAAGAGGTCGCTTGTCTCTGTGTTTTGCGACTCTATTTTATTTAATTTTTTTCATTTCATCTATTTGTCGAATGGTCCCCTTCCCTCTTTCAGAACGTTTCAAGTAGGTATTAGTATATACTAAAACAGTGGGTAGCGTTGAAGGCACTCTCTGATTGGCTACTCAAATTCCCAATCAATATCCTTTGCTGTTCACCTGTTATCTCGCTGTTTTGGTATCATACTAAAACAACTATTCACCTCAGTGTCGGTAACTGGTGGTGGATATTCGATATCCACCACGACTTGAATTCACCTCCACTTTGTTGAATAATCGGAGTTTTTTTCTGATTGTTTTTAACTTTTAGCTTCAAGCTATACGGTGATTAGAGCCAAAAACGAGGCAAGTTGTATATTTATTTATTTCAATGTAGTCGAGTTGTTGTACCTTTGTGGTTTACATATTAAGAGCTCTTTTAATTGATTTTACACTCATTTTCGCTTTCATTTACAATGTATATCAAATTTGTGAAGTTCTTTAAACTCGTTCTCGTTGTTTGATAATTAGAGCGAGTCTCTGTACCGTCCCGTCTGTTTGACAAAGAGAACATTGGTGAAAGACGCGAGATTTTCATCGCAGTCACATTAAGTTTATATTTTTACGATATTCCAGGCTTTGAAAGCTGCTCTGATGAAGCACTGCCAAGAAGGGATGCTGTTGCCTTTTCCAAATGAACGCAATCAAGCCGACAGGGTTTCTCAGTGAATTGATTCTCCCTTTGGCGCTGGCTTCTGTGAAGTCTCTGAGCAATTTCGTAGCTCTGAAGAACTGAAATAGAAAAATAAAGTAATTACTTTGTCCAACCATAACACAAAGACTGAAATGCAATAAAAAATGTAACATAAAAGTAATCTATGTGAAGTTAACAAAGACAGCAGCATGAAGTGCAGGCGGATGGCATCGTAACCAAAACTAAACAAAAAGGACGATTCCATCCTTGCAAAATTATTGTTTAGATCAATTTCATCGTCACATGTTTCCGTTGTTATCATTGGTTAAAAGATAAAGAATTAGAGGGTTGCATTTGTGAGCTCACGGTGTCGTCAAATTCTCAGAATTGGTGATTTCATTCGTTGATGTTCTGCAGAGTACCGCAAACTATGTGCTGAATTGCGTGCCACGAGTGCAGCACGGTTACTTTTCCTCTTTTAACCAATGATATTCAGTTTTTGTAGCGTTGTCGTTGCTGTCTTCAATCGCGACGCTAGCAAATACGTGTGGTTGGCTCTAAGCGCGGGAAACCAGGGGGGCGTTTCTCGAAAGTCCCGAAACTTTCGGGTATCACTATTCCCCTTGTAACTCAAGAACGGAGAGCGTTTAATTTGGCAAACTTCACGGTTAGTTTTCTTTTTGTTACCTTGAAAACATGTTAAAAAATCGGCTTTCCAAAACAAGGGGTTGGCAATTTATGAGATGGCTTTTCGGGCCCGAAAAGTTTTCGGGACTTTCGAGAAATGGGCCAATCGTGACGCAAGCAAGTAAGTGTAGTTGGCTCTAAGCGCGGGAATCCACGTCATGTTTGGTTTTCCACTCATTGGCTGAAAATGTGGCGAGAGTTTTCCAGTCAATCACGAAGCAGCAAAAAGGGGAACCGCAAAATTGCGTTCGGCACTTCATTAGAAACCGCTCAACGTGTATTTATTTTCTTTTAACCTTCGATTACCGTACAGTAGCGACGGCACTCCTGCTTATTCCTTTTGAACCCTTGGCCCATCGTCTTTGCTCTGACAGAGCTCTGCCACAGGGCCTTGCACTCGAAACTGTATTATCGCGGCCTGAAGAAACTCATGCTCTTTCCCAGTTTTGAACGTCTCTCCTCAAATCACCGACCTTTTCCACAAAACAAAAATCTACACTGATTCTTTTTTCATTTGCAGTCAACCTTTTAATGTACAAGCATTTTACCTCCCGAGGTCTTAGGTGACAATCACCATTTTTCTATGAATAATATTCATTGTTCTTCAACTTGATCACTTTTAATTTCCACTGATGTAGTGCGTTGTTCTTAGTAATACACGAGATGAAATTTAGGTGAGCGTTTACTTCAGGTAATTTGTGTCTATCGGCAAATAAAACCGGCACCAACGTCTGCTTTCAAATCGTTCTGCCACCTGTTAGGGTACCAACCTCCTTTATTAATTTTCAAATCATCTGTTTGTTTTCAACCGGAAAGATTGTTTACAACTTTCATAAGAGTTGGCCATCGACAATAGAGATAATTAAAAACCTATGAAAGCATTTTTGCCAATTTTGTTTCTGACTGGTGGTCACGTTCATTTGAAAGTAACCAACCCGTCATTATATGTCTCGTCCATTATAACAATTTGTACGCGCCACCGAATTCTCAAATCTTTTGCATTTGTCCAGTTTCGGGGCTTAAAACCTCCCCATATCACTTAAGTGTCTTCTCTAAGCCGAGAGAGAAATGACTGGTTTTCTAAGATCTAAATTGGTCGTCGCTTTTCTGTTGGTACTCCAAGCCTGCGCGAAACAGACTCCGGTAAAATGTGGTAAAAAGAATGTTGTCCTCTGCCAGCCTAAACATCACCAGGCGGGTAAGTGTGAGTCAAGTTTTACAAACCTTTTTAGTTTATGTTGTCAACGGATAAATATCGCTTTCCGAAATAATCAGTTCTTTAGGGTCACCGAAACGTATTGTTAGTAACTGATCCGCTTCAAATTGAAAATTAATCGCCATTTCATTTAGGTTTAACTGGAACGTTGTCATCATTTATTGTCAGCCCAGTTCTTGCAACGCAAGCCCCCAGATCGCTTTCTAGTCTATTTTGTCTATGGTATTTGACTAATAATAATGTTATAGTTAAAGCACCCTTGTGTAGTAGGATTTACACGGTTCCTTTTAAATAATTAAAATGTTTCTTCCTTAGATAACGAGTTTACGTTGAACTTGCAGACAAAAGACCAAGCTGGTTTTTTCTTTGTCTTTTTTTTTTCCTCCTTTAGCCGTCGTTTTGTACGGGAACGGAGGCGGTGGACAAAGTGAGGGCGATAGAGAAACGGTGAGTAACGTGCGGCTACACGCTGTGATTCGTCCATGCGATCTGTCGGCTTGACTGGCTACCATGGCCCGACCTTCATTAACATGGTGGCTTGTTTTGGGAATGTCGTCCGCATTTTGGAATCGGGCAGAGTATTATTCATGAATCGGCTTGATATCGTGTCTCAAAGTATTTTCTCACTGTCCGGCCGATAGGTTGAAGGGACAGACGTGGAGCGTACTCGCTTTCGAAAGGTCCCCAAATTTGCATGCATTTACTCTGTGGAAAGCACGAGGGGCTCTACGGAAATGGCACTTGGTTGTGATAAAAAGTTAACTGGTCAAAACGGCCCGAACTTTCGCAAGCACGCAATCTAGATGCCTATTTTGCATTAGAGTTTGTTCACTTCGGTGTATACAAATTCTCCCCCTCCACCATAGGACATTAAGAAAGATTAATCGAACACGTACACTTTGTCTTGAATTTGGCACCTTCTTTGAGAACAAAAATAGCGCGTGCGTTGTTTCGTTCCGGTGTGGATCGCAAAACACTGAAGTATTTCTGTTAATATAGAAAGGCACGTGATTTTCTTCTCCCTAGTCTCCTTATTCGACTTCCAGTTTAGCACTGAGAGAAAATAAATAAAAAATATACGATCCGTTTCGCATGTTTTTCTCTTGTAAGACATAACCGATCAGTTTACAGTACTAGAGGGTTTAACCATGGCAGCGTCGACAAAATATAACTTAGCGCTATTATCGCAAAACACGATAGCGCTATCGTGTAACCTTGTGGTATCGTATATCGCTATCATGTTTCGCGATAATTCCAAGTTGTTAAATACGAGCGAATAAGAGGAAGTTTTAAGAAACCACGACGGCTACTGTGACGACTTAAAATATAAGTTTGAGCTATTCTAACTATTTCATGATTATTCCATCTTGTTCGGTTATATTATTCCGGCAATATGGGCGAAGTGTCCTAAAACTGGATTGGTACGGACGGATTTGAAGTAAAGAGTGAGACTGAAAGATTCACTGTAGTTTGTCCACGTTGTCATCAAAACCTTAAATTTGGTCATTTCACGTAGTACGATGTAGTTTTGACGAGTACGGGAGCGAAATGATCAAAAATGCGTGCCGCACGTGCAACACGATAATTTTGGTTCTTTTAACCAATAAAATTACTGCTTTTTGGCGTTGTCGTTGCCGGAGCAGTCGTCGTTTGTTAAGGCGCCCGCAAACGAGTGAACATTGTTGCGGAAACATTGTTTTCGGAAATATTTCCTCGGTGCGCAAACGAGGAAACATTTGCTGAGGAAGAAAAATGTTTCTGAACAAATTTAGAAACATTTTTGCTTCCCGGGAAGCAAATTTTGTTTCCGCAACAAATGTTTCCTGGGGCCGCAAACAGGGAAACATTTGCTTCCGCAACAATGTTTCTGCAACATTGTTTCCTTGTTTGTGAACGCCTTAAAACTCCCTAATGACCGAATGGGTACGAACGGTTTTACTGAAAGTATACATTGAAAATGAATGGTTGGTTGTTGTAAGCCAACGGTTGTCGTCAAAACCTGAAATTTGCGGCGCTTTCCTTTTCTATGGAAAAACCAGAGAGAATTTTCTGCTGAAAGGAACAGCACAAATTTCCTCAATCAAAATATGGAACGGGACGAGTGTGTTCCTTTTGAGAGTTTCCTTTCTTTTTCGCCAAGAGACTGGGTACTAATCATTTAGAATAACAGACATGGCTGCCGGATTTCCAATCCTTACTTCTTAAGTAGTAATTCTCACCTGCGGTTGTGCAGCTACGAGCTGTAAGAGCATCCGCGTTCATTGACTGAAACTCGCACGATTCATTTGGACAGCTAAACAACAAGGCCATGGGGTCCTCCGTGTTTTTTTCTTTTTTCAAGGAGCATGGTACTAGTGGAACAAAGCAAAAGGTACATGCAGGATTTTCCGATTATTCCGGGAAAACCAAGAAAAGAGGAATACCTCTGAAGGTATTCCTTTTTTCTCGAAAATTTTCAGTGGAAAAGTCTGTTCCATTTTTCATTTTTCAGTGGAAAAGTCAGTTCCATTTGATTCACCACAGGATCAATCCGATTTTCCGTACAAAGGAAAGCACCCTTGGTGTTTTGCGGAGTAGGCAAAGAAATGCGTGCCACACGTGCAGCAGTCCTGTCAGCCCCGTGGTGGCCAATCTTTGCATGGAGGAGATCGAAGAGTCCGCAATAAGTATTTCATCCGTTCGCCCCAAAATTTGGAAAAGGTACGTGGACGATAGTTTTTGCATCATTGGGAAGAACGACGTCTCAGCCTTCCATGACACAATTGACCCTAACATCTCGTTTACCATTGAGACCGAATGTAACGGAAACATCTCCTTTCTCGACACTCTGGTCTCCCGAAGAAATGGAGTCATCGTTGTTAATGTTTACAGAAAGCCCACCCATACAGACAGATACTTAGATTTTTATTCCTATCACAACAGGCAACACGAGGTCAGCACAGCATCAAGTCTCCTGCACAGGGCTCTAAATCTACCCAATTCTTCTGAAGGAAAAAAACGGGAACTTAATTACGTCCAGGCAGCTCTGGAGTCCAACGGTTATCCATCTAGCTTTATCAAAAGCATACACGCTAGAAAGACTCGAGCTTCTACAACAAATGTATCCCCGGAGGAACTCGTTGGAATGTCTTTCAAGATGGTTGAACCAACCGAGTCACGCAAGTCTTTCGCTTCTCTCCCTTACATCAAAGGAGTAACTGAGCCTTTAACACGCATCCTCAAAAAACACGATGTCACGGTTGTAAACAAACCATTCACCACTCTACAACAACAGTTTCCAGTACCGAAATTCCGACCTTCGATGGAATCGCAGACCAACGTCGTATATAAAATTCCCTGTACAAATTGTTCGTGGTGTTATATTGGGGAAACCGGCAGAGCTTTTAATACGCGAAAAAAAGAACATTTAAGAAACACCAAAAACTGCGGCCAGAGGCTCTAGAATTGCTAATCACGCTTGGTCCAACAACCACGCCATTGATTTCGAAAATGCGTCAGTTATTGACAACGGCACTTTTAGAATGAGAAAAACATTAGAAGCGTGGCATACCAGAGGATACCTAAACCTCGAGCCAGGATTCGAGCCAGGATCCGAGCCAGGATTCCAGCCAGGATTCGAGCTAAGATGAGCTTTCTCCGCTATTTATTCTCGAATCTCCCGGTTAGGTTAGCTCTCGAATCGGTTAGGTTAGGTCTATTTAGGTTGCTTCTAGTCTAGTTAGGTCTAGTTAGGGTTAGGGTAGGTCTCGGTTAGGTTAGGTTAGGTCTCGGTTAGGTCTTGAATCCTGGCTCGGATCCTAGCTCGGATCCTGGCTCGAATCCTGGCTCGGATCCTGGCCTTATTCTTAGTTTATCTCGGCATACCACAGTGACATCTAACGCAGATAACAATTCGTGCCCTTTACCAGGACAATAAAACATTCTTTTTAACAAATATTCATAAATTTTCTACATTCTCATCATTTTGCAATGTACGTTTTTATTTAAATTTTCTCATCGATTTCTTATCATTCATTTTACCCGTCGAAGACTGCAGTTCGGGCAGTCGAAAGCTCGTAGTTTTTAATCATTTTAGCCAGGGATCGTTTTTTTTAATTTTAACTATGTTTCATCCTGGCTGCGGCCCTTCAATATTTTCAATAATATTCTTGCTTTGTGGCGTTGTCGTTGCTGTAGCAGTCGTCGTTAACGACAACGGCGACGGCAACGGGGGACGTCACAAATTTGTATATTTAGTAGGCAAAAACAATATCTTTGCACGCTCTGCACGTGCGTTTTTCATTTTTTCCATTTCTTTGCCGTCGTCAGCAAAATAACAAAGTGAAATAGCCAAATTTGAGGTTTTATGAAGGACGTCAGCACTTGAGGATGAATTTTCATTTTCTCCCCCAAATTGAGCTTGACTCATATCGGTTTCATTCTTGAGGGACTGCCACACCATTGTCATGTTAAGAAGCTTGGAATAGTCTCAAAGTGATTACAATAATGGGAATTTATGTTTTGAGATGACGTTCTCGTTGCCGTTGCCGTCGTCGTTGCTAAAGCTACCTATTCTACTACACGAGTTTCCGCGAAAAGAAAAACATGGCCGCATTACTTTTCGTGTCCGATCCATGATTGTGCGAAAAACCTTAAATAATAATGACCACAACCAGGTTTTCTGAGCCCACGAGACTGAGCATCCCCAGCAAACCATTGTTTTAACGAAAACCGCTGGTCAGCAACTGGTTCTGGTCATTGCTGTCTAAGGTCTTCGTGATTTTGCGTTCAGCACGAGCAATCCTTCGGGCGTTCGGCGTCAGAGACGTTGTCCAGTCAGACCAATGTGAGGCATTAGGCCCAATCTGATTGGCCATTATTTGGCAGGACCTGTATTCTAAATTTAGGGCGCTTTCCATTTGACAGAACTGACCGGCCAGACCGGGCATTTGGAAGGACTAGCTCTACAACGCATCCAAATTAACACACGTCGCGGATGATATAAACTCCCAGAGAAGTATGAGAGTGATTATCATGCAAGTGTTCCTTCAAATTGTTGCATTTTCTTTGCAAATTATTGGGTCTGGCCGACTAGTTCTGACAAAAGCAAAGCGCCCTTAGATAATGGTGAGTTTAAGCAACGACGACACCAAAAAGCAGTAATATTATTGGTTAAAGAAGCAAAATGATCGTGCGGCACGTGCGGCACGCATTTTTTAACATTTATCTTCCGTACTCGTCAAAACTTCTCCGTGAAATGACCAAATTTAAGGTTTTGACGACAACGTGGGAAGAGTGCTCAGTTTAGAGTGATTTAACCGTCTTGTATTCTTCTTCCTCTAGCTCAACGCCCTTGCTAATAACGTTGAAACGGTAACAAACTTGGTGAAAGCTCAGTCAGAAGTCATTGAAAATCTTAGTCACCAAGTGTCCACCATCGCCGAGGGAATCGGAAACAAAGAGAAATTCAAACAAATGTTTGAAAAGTTGGCCAAAGATTCGCGATTTATACAGAATGTGACGGAACGACTGAACAGCACCGTTAAGAAAGTGAAAAAACTGGCGGTCGCTTGGTCAGAATCCACAGTAAATATGACCAAACAGCTTAAAGGCTTGAAGAAAGAAAGTGACGAAAATGAACAAGATATGGAGGGCATCGAGAGAAGTCTTATGCAGAAAATCGAAAAGTTGCAGGAAGAAATGAAGACGTTGCGAGTTTCTATAAACTATGCACATTCGGAATGTGCGGCTTGCAAGGAAGGTGAGTTTATTTTTTTGGAGCCAACATTTTTCTCCAGCGCTAGACCATGGACTTGACAATCTACAATAGCAACCTCGTAGAGGTTATGAAGTCCAAAATCTAAGCCCCTTTGAGTGTCGACAATATACCACCTTGGGTCAGTGAGCGTAAAGGCCCGTTTAAAGGGTTTCAACATTTAACCAACATTCGTTTGACAAAATTTGAACGGATATTGGGTAAATGTTGGACGCAAAATCAAACTTATCGGAGGCCGTTCAAACAGTTCCAACATTGCGCCAACAAAAGAACCAACACTTTCGCGACATTTGATTGTGAGGAACTAAGAACTAGAGACCAGTCTCTCTCGTCCAGATAAACTACGCCATTTTGAATTTTGCGGTCTCAGTGATGTGTGCATGCGTGTGTTCTACAGCTGTTGAACGGAGCGTTCAATAGACCTAATCGGCTAACTTAATGTTGTACCCAATTCAAATCTCCCGGGACTAAGATTCTTTGTGTATTGTATTTGCATGATAATGCAGCATTCATATTTAAATGATATGGAAATACCTGGAACAAAACGTTTTATTCCCAAAGGGTTTGAATTGGGTACAACATTGAGTTAGCCGATGAGGTCTATCGGCTTGAACACCATCCAACATTGAATGAAAGTTTAAACCGCTTTAAACTTGATTCAACACCCTTTCAAGAAGCTTTCAACAATGCTGGACGACCTGTTCAAACACACAGAACATTTGGTTCAACAAAGTGTTGAATGCATATTTTGTTGAAGCAAACGTTGAAACCGTTTAAACGGGCCTTATCAGAGAATAGACTGCACAACAAACACACCACAACACCAGGAATCTAAGCCCTAGCTCACTCTTTGTGAATGGTGCGTGGGTTTTTTTACGTCCCACAGACTTATGAACATTGAAGGGTCGTGAGACGGGGCCTACGGTTTTTCGTCCTTATCCGAGAAGACTTGAAAATCTAACCATTTGCAGATGACATTACAAAGGCAGCACTTTCTCCTCAGTTATTTAAAGACCCTGAGTGTTGTTCCCGGCCGGAGTTTTGAGCCCGCGTTCTCCCCACACAGTAGTGTCATGCTCAACCAACCGAGCAAACCGGGCCGCAGTTAAGTTATTAGGGAGCTTAGGCAAGAACGACGGCGGCGGCTACGAGAATGCCACAAAACAATGAGTTTAATGAGCAAAAACAATAGCTCTGCACGCCCTGCACGTGCGTTTTGCATTTTGGTACATTTCTTTGCCGTCCTTGTCCTGACAACGACATGAATTGACCAAATTTGAGGTTGTGTGGAGGACGTGACAACCTGACGAAAACAATCGAGAACAATAGCTCTGAACGCCCTGCACGTGCATTTTGCATTTTGGTACATTTCTTTGCCATCCTTGTCCTAACAACGACATGAATTGACCAAATTTGAGGTTGTGTAGAGGGCGTAACAACCTGACGAAAACAATAGAAAACAATAGCTCTGCACCCCCTGCACGTGCATTTTGCATTTTGGTACATTTCTTTGCCGTCCTTGTCCTAACAACGACATGAATTGACCAAATTTGAGGTTGTGTAGAGGGCGTAACAACCTGACGAAAACAATAGAAAACAATAGCTCTGCACGCCCTGCACGTGCATTTTGCATTTTGGTACATTTCTTTGCCATCCTTGTCCTAACAACGACATGAATTGACCAAATTTGAGGTTGTGTAGAGGACGTGACAACCTGACGAAAACAATAGAAAACAATAGCTCTGCACGCCCTGCACGTGCATTTTGCATTTTGGTACATTTCTTTGCCGTCCTTGTCCTGACAACGACAAGAATTGACAAAAATTTGAGGTTGTGTGGAGGACGTAACAACCTGACGAAAATTTTTAATTTTTTTCCCAAACAACCACACCTGTCATGCCAATGTTATTTCTAAAATGTTGATACACACTTTCCATTCTTAACGACTTGGGGTTTTAACGAAATTATTACAACAACGGTAATTAATATTTTTAGACGACGTTCTCCTTGGCGGCTGCGTCGTCCTTTCGTAAGCGCCCTAATAATCGGTCGCCGTGCTTTCCCTTATTCTACCTGAAGTGTTAGTTATCACGAATTACACAATGTTTCTAGAGTAATCTTCTCTTAATCTTAATGTAACTCACCATTTTTGTTTTCTGTTATAGCGTGGCCAAACGGAAGCTACTGCATTTTAGCGAACGGAAGTTGCCCTGAAGGCTTCAAGCGTCATCATGGGCACTTGAAGTCTTTGTATCTTTACTCCGCGCATCCACAGTTTGCAAACGATGCTAAATTTGGAAGCAGCTCTATTGGTTGCCTTGGCGGCTACTGCGAACATTACGGAAATTTCATTGGTGCTCTTACTTTGGTCACGTGTTGCAAGTAACCTTGTCTCCAAGCAACGATTTGTTGCACTTGCATGGGCTGCTTTTATCGCAGGCAGACAAGGCCTCGTGACGTCGCGTTATTTGAGGACTTTAAGATTTACGATGCGATCGTCATCGAGAACGCCACAGAACAACAATATCATTGGTTAAAAGAGAAAAAATAATCGTGCTACATGTGCTGCATGGATTTTAGCACATGTTTGTGCAGTCCTCTGCACAACAACGACGTGAAATCACCAAATTTGAGGTTTTCAATTGAGGACAAAGCGAGCGTACAAATACCTTGCGAGCAGTTAGTGTCTCCTACCCTTCCTGAGAGAGAAACCAATGCGATCAACCGATAGTTTCTTTGAGTGAGCCGCCGCCTAGCACCAAGGACGAATAAATTAAATCTGAACCGGTAAAACGACTTACTGAACTTGTTTTGGAGCTTGCGCGTGCGTTCATCTAAGTAACTGCTGCGCCTGCTGTGTAGTGATGCCATATTTCTCTAGCGAAATAAGACGAAGTGATGTCATATGCATCACGTGGGGTGTGACGTACTCCGCACATGCTCGATGGAAAATCAAACGATTGTTCCCAGTGGTTTCTCTCTCGGGAAGCGTAGTAGAAACCAACTCCTCGCAGGGTAGCGTACAAATCTCTGTTTACTCTAAAATCGCTGGTACCAATTTATTTTCGGGATTCTTCGCCCACATTGCATGACGCGAACGAGATGGACTAATCGCGAAATACTTACGATATTGCAAAGTTCTATTTTGAGGTGACATTTTCGTCTCCTTCGTAGATCTGAAAGTCCCCTTTTACTATAATTTGCAAAGGTCGATCTCGGCTTTATTCAACTGATCAAGGAAAATGTTCCATAAAGACAACAACCGCAACCTTTCTTTGTCAAACTTCATTTTGCAGACAGTCAGATAAATAAAGTTCACGTACCCTTTATTTTCTAAGTTGTCTCGAATGATTTGGTGGGGTTTTGGGGGCGCTTTGTTCCCGTCTTCCCCCTCCCCCCCCCCCCCTGCCCCCCCTTCACTGACGCGTCGCCAATACAAACGTCCCAAAAACCCATCAAATCACTCAAGTGTACATTTCTTTACCGTTGTCGCCTTGACAACGACGTGAATTGAACAAATTTGAGATTATGTGAAGGACGTGAGCACTGAAGAAAGGAAAGGAACTTTAGTGAAGTGTGTAGTCTTCTGGAGCACACATTGGGGAGACTGTGTACTGAAATCAACAATCAACTATCAAATGTTGGTTTTTGAACAGAGGGAAAAACCGAAGAACCAAAAGAAAAATACTCGGAGCAGAGTAGAGAAACCAACAAACACAGCCCACATATGATGCCAAGGCTGGGAATCGAACCCGGGTCACATTGGTGGGAGGCGAGTGTTCTCACCACTGCGCCATCACTGCAACCCACCTAACGAAACATCTACACCTTCTTCAGCAATCCAATTTTATTTGTGGAATGTTGATACACACTTTTCCTGCTGAACTACTGGGAGTTATCGGGAGATTATGACAACAAGGGGAAATTATATTTTTCGACAACGTTCTCGTTTTCTCCCTGTTGACCTGATCAGTTCTCGCTATAGCTACTTTTGCACAATTTAGAAACTGACACCTCCCTTCTAACTAACCAGTTCAAGTTCAATTGTTACACGTAAACTCCTAGAGGCAAAATATCAATATATACAGTGAATTATGTAAAAAACGTTCGCTCCTAAGTTTCCTGGTCGCCACCATTTTGCCACTAAACTTTAGTGACGTCATAAAAACGATATTGGCCGTTTTCACACTAGAAGACGTGCAAATCGTCTGATGTGCAAACGGGACAAACACATTTTTAGACGTCGACCTAGTCGCCTAAAATTTGTCTGTCTAGAAAGATGAATTTTTCGTCCAGACGAACAAGTCGATTTAAGTCCGACCTGAATTCACGTTAGACGAGCAAATCCACGAATTCACCACCTCGGGGGAATGGAACCAGGGAAGGGAACGATGGTTCAAAGAGTCCTTAAGTGTGACGTCACGTTGCTATGCATGGCGCTTAAATTGCTGCTCTAGACAATCGAGCGCGTCCCTCTGATAACCTTTGTGTTGAAGAGGACTCTTCACCACAAACTTTCTTATTGACGCTTTATGCCCCAGAATTCTAAAACTGAGAAAAAAGGAACGCGATCGAAACGATTACAATGGTGCAATGCTTTGCTCCCGATTGCAAGACAAGCATACCTAGTGCCAGTCTTCACACGCTCGAATTTATTCAGTTTCTCCGTCTATTGTTTGTCTTCATGAATTAAGAGGGAGCTTAATAAAGCAGCGACTACGACAAAGGCTACGAGAACGCCACAAAACAATAGGTTTTAATTAGCAAAAACAATAGACCTGCACGCCCTGCACGTGCGTTTTACATTATGATGCATTTCTTTGCCGTTGTCGTCTTGACAACGATGTGAATTGATCAAATTTGAGGTCATGTGGAGAACGCGAGCATATGACGACGACTTTTTAATTTTCTCTCTCAATATTCACACCGTTCTCATCAATTTTATTTTTGCAATGTGGACTCACACTTTCCATTCCGAGCGACTTGGAGTAATCGCAAAATTATGATAATAACGGGAAATTATATTTGTAGGTGACGTTCTCGTAACCGTCATGGTCGGCTTTAATTAACTTCCATTATGTCGGTTCGACAACTCTAGTCTTGGATTCATGTTAGTGGACCAAACCATAGAACGATTTGTCCGTCTTCTAGTTAGAAAACAAGGATGGAGGTCTCTTTTTATCAACCACGACATTATTGCTTTAGCCTGGTGGTATTGCTATCTCAACAACCATTCTTTTACTTCAAAATGTTCGCTAAACAGCGGAATACTTATGTTAGCCATTAACTCGAAAGACCCATCAACAAGGGTATAACCCATCAGCATCATTACGTGTTTACAGTAATGTTCAACGATGTCAATGTCGTCAAAAGCCACTTTCCACCTCCATCGATTGATCGCTTCTTTGGAGTTATCAACAGTGCAGAATGCAGGGTGGTATCCCTCGCAGGCCTTCATTGCTTTCCCGTCATCTTGTGGCTTTGTCCTCTCGATCAACCACATTTTCAAGTGCTCTGGCACAGACAGACCAGCAAATTCAAACAATCGCGACATGGCCTTCGGAGGGTCTGAAGCGAAGTCCTCATATCGATGGATCATAATACGTTTTCGCCAGTAAAGTGGAAGATTCTTGACAAACATTAAATTCTCCTCAGTCTTTGAACATTGTGCGTAACTGAACCGTCGTAGATTATTTCTGTCTTTATCGCTAGCAGGGTCTGGAAAGAAGTTCACACTTTTGGCAGACATTATTACCGCTCGGGGATCTCTGATAAGAAATATGATTTGGCAATCAACATCAGCCGGGCTGCAAGCAGCAAGAATATTCTTTATGCTGCTCTCTGTGATGCGATCCATCAAGACCTTCGCGACAGTGAGATTGTATTTTTTAGAGCACACACTTCCCAAAAATTCGCTGGTCATCGGGTAACAAAGTTTGGGGTCCCATCTTGGGTCTGTGATGTCGTAAGGACATAAAGGGGGCGATCCAAGTGCGTAACTTGCTCGAGGATGGTTGGATTCGCGATAGAAAGATTTGATGTCCTCAACAACAGCTTTGCTAAAGTTACAACGAAAAATGTTTGTCAAGACGTCCGCCATTAGAGTGCCATAGCTGAGATTTTGGTGTTTGCTTATTCTCTGGACTGTTTGAAGTGGTTCATGAAGGTAAAACACGGATGCATGATGATTAAACATATCCCCAGTGATCGTGGAACCCGAGCGGCCGTGAGCAACTATGACTATGTTCTTTCGCGGTTCCTTAGATTTTGCGGTTTGCAGATCTAACGTGTGACCGTACAGATTTTCTTTGTTCTTTTCTCGTTGAAGGTGTCTGCTCAGATTAAGAAACGACGAGTGGTTTTCGGTCGAAGAAAGCAAATATGTAACCAAAGTACCCAGGAAAATCATCATAGACATAAGACGACAAACGCGTCTCCTTTTAGAGCGTACCACCATTTTGATGTTCGCTAGGTTGCGTAGAAATCAAGGCTAGGAAAGATTTAAAGTAATGTGATGGAGTTTCTGCAACATCTATCCTCATTCACTTGTAAACCAATCATATAAGTTTTAGCTTTATGTCAAAAGCGGCAGTTGTTAACCACTGGGAAAAATGCATCACCAAGGAAATCACAATTTTGATCACATTTCTTTTAATTTGGTTAAGTTGACCATAAATTTACTAAATCAATTTCCAGTGACTTTTTCATTCTTAAATCGCTTCTGGATCCCCGCATTGATGTAAAAATCGACTAAATCTTAAAAGAAACATGAGCCACACTAAGTTATTACGGAGTTTATGTAAGAAGCAGGGGGAGAACTTGAAAACGTCGGCCCGACGTTTTCAAGTTGGCATTCATTTTAATATTGGCTTCGCGTAACCAAAAACACTTAGGAATGGTTTCTGTGAGCTAAAATAGTAGTTTTGAAGAAAATTGGGCCATTCATTTTGTTTACCATCGGTAAGCAGGTCTCCTATGCTTTCCAGATTTTTACTAACAATTCAAGAAACTACCCCTTTAATTATGCTTAACTGGAAAATTCGTTTTATAAAAACCATTCCCGACCCCCCAAATACAGGACAAGTTTATTGATTTCCTACAAAAATTGAAACTGTTAGTTTGTTCTTTGTCCCCTAACCACACTGCCGGGAGGAAAAACAGATTTGTTCATTAATGTTTGCGAGTTCAACAAAATGCGTGGTAAATTTGAGGCGCCCAAATTTGGTTACATATATGCACTAAAAGCTGGAGTGTGGGCAAACATGTATATTTGTTTTGTTGGAATTTATGCACAAATTTGAAGTTAATGTCGTGGTTTGATGCAAATTTTCCTAAACATTTTCCACGCGTGCAAGTTGTCAACATTTCTTATAAGGAAAATGACGAATATCTTACTAGGCAAAAGTTACACTTAAATACCGTTTTACCGTTTTTTAGTTCGTATGATGAAGCATCTCACCATCAGTTTGACTAGCAATTAAAGGCTTAAATACATGATGTTTCTATAAACATGGCAGTAAATTCCCTCAGCACTGAACAAATTTCTAGTTTCTAAATGTGGTGCTGCGTCTGTGTGATAAAGGTCGAATTGCCACCGTGAAAGACTTGGAAAGCTGACGTTTCCAGTGTTAGCCCTTCGTCATTCACTCTGACGTCAGCTTTCTTAATCTTTCACGGTGGTAATTCGACCTTTATCAACTCGTTTGCTAACTCAAATATTCATCCCTCAACACTGACTTCAATATACACTGTTGCTATGGTTACCATGACAAATGATGTCACTTTCAACAAAATGTCCTGCAGCATTACGCTAGTAAGGAAATGAAATAGTTTGATGTAAATTGTCCTAACATTTGTCGCGAGTTCAAATCTTAACGTCTCTTCTAATTTGCTCAAGTTTACTTTCTTTGCAAATATAGCACTTCGACTGTACCCGCAAATGTGGGCACAAAAAGACTTGATGTCGCAAAAACAATAATTTGCATTAATGTTTGCTCTTCCAAGGATGTAAAAAAGGTACATATGCATTTAGTTTACTTGCATTTGAGAAGGTTTCACAAATCTCTTTTTATACGTAACATTCGCCAGGGCAAGGAAATAGGAAGATAATGAAACAATGACCGGCTTTATCTTCTTTGCAAACAAGATGCAAATATGAAATTTGAATTGAGGCAAATTTGGCTAAAATTTGAGCAAATGTGGCCTTGAGTATTTAGTCACCCCTGTAACTACCTTTCTTCGTCCGGTGGCCACAAACCAATTGTCCCTTTCAGCCATCCAATTGTTCCAATAAATTCCATAAAAATCAATTGTTTGGTTAACATTGACAACAAGGAAATAACGAGAAAAAATCCATATGAATGATTAAGTTACGTTTCCGCATTTCTCACCGTATTTGAATGGATGAAACTTTATTCATCGCCTTCATTACTGCATTTTATAAGCTGAACATTCGATTATTTGGAGATTACCGCGTTATTCTATATCCACTTATCTTTTTAATAACATAAAAGTATTGAAAGCATTGCTTACAAGTTCTTAAGGTGTCCTAGCAAATAACGTAATGTTCTATTATTGTTCTGGCTCAAGTTTTTTCTTACAGAACTAAACAACAGCCCGTTGTTATAATATGTACTGAGCGAGGTGAGCCAAAACTTGACAACGATGAATTTAAATTGGAGTAATTGCAAAATACCCGGCCAATCGAAACATACTAAAGTGGCGGAGTGAATGAGCGAGTACGCTGTTAACGTGCAACGCGTAAACTGTACTGTGACTACGCGTCTAAGTGGTTCCGTGCGTTAATATCTAAGCGATGGTTTAAGAACGAGGTATATCCTGTGTTCATTTTTATTTATTTCTTGTTTGTAATTTTGGACAGTGTTTTACGGAGATGGGAGCTTAGCCGAGACAGACTAATTACCGAGTTTGGATTTCGAGTTCAAGTGAATTTCGAGTTGGATTTCGAGTTGGATTTTCGAGTTGGATTTTCGAGTTAGGATTTCGAGTTGGATTTTCGAGTTAGTATTTCGAGTTGGATTTTCGAGTTAGTATTTCGAGTTGGATTTCGAGTTGGATTTCGAGTTGGATTTTCGAGTTGGATTTTCGAGTTGGGATTTTCGAGTTAGGATTTTTTAGCGGGATTTTTTGGCGTTTTATGTTTTTTTCGGTGGGGTTTCCAATAAACTTTCAGTGGTTTTACACAACGTACTTTGTCAGTGGTGTTGCACATCGTCTCGAGGTCTTTGCAAGATGGAGGAGAAAGAGGATTGCAGATCGGTAAGGGCAATCTTGTTTAACCTATCCTAGTATTGCATTCGTAATTGTATTTTTGACTGGAAACAATAGCTGACACTTCAATGAATGCTTTTTGTTATGAATTATTCATTAACTTTCGACTGTCTGTTCATTTGAGTGTCGAATCGGCCGGGGTTGTAACCATTAAAATCTTTCGTAGAATGTTTGATTTCAGGAGAATTAAAGACCAAACAAAACCTATACGTGATCCCACACGTGTGAAGCCAAAGCTCCACTACCTGATGGCACACTCAAAGCTGAAAAATTTTTTTAAAAATAATTCTGCATCTAAGCCCAGCCAATTTCCATATGAATGTTTGAGAAGGTCTTTGCATAATGGGAAAACCATTGAAGAGGTATACAGCGAGGCCAAAAGCCTCACCAACCTTAAAAAAGTTCAGAACATCAAGCAGAAAGTCGTCAAAGAGATTAATTCAGTGGGCCACTCCTTTGATGCTTTGGCCAAGATTAAGGACGCCACAGACAATTCTTTTGGTATTAAAGCTTTCCCAATCTTGCTATTTTTGAAATGAGGAGCATGTTAGTGGCGAAGGGAAATGAGTTCATGGAAGCCTCAATGTCTTTGCTCTTACTTCATGTATGCTTTATATAGTGACGTTGCAGAATAAAAAGGCAAAACACTAACCCCACCCTACACGAATTCTTTTGTTGACTGCAATGAACTGGAAATCTACCAGACGGTTTACGGACAAACTAGCCGATTTGTTGCAGCTGGATTACTAGTAAGCATGTCGAAAAATCCAACTCGAAATCCTAACTCGAAAATCCAACTCGAATTCCTAACTCGAAAATCCAACTCGAAAATCCAACTCGAAAATCCAACTCGAAATCCAACTCGAAATCCAACTCGAAATCCTAACTCGGTAAATAGGCAACCTCAGCTTAGCCATTGTTTGAACTTAGCCGCGTATCCACATTTTGCCCGTTTGCGCGTAACAGAGTAGTCGCGTAGCCACACGGTCGCAATTTTTTGGATGTGTTCTCGGCCTGTGGCTGGGTATTCTACAGATAAGCCGCCAAACGAGAAACCGTGTTCTTTTCAGTAAGTTGGGATGTAAATCAACCCTTTCATTTACGATTTTTTTCATTTCACTCGTTCCTGACATCTATGATTCCTACCGGCACCCCAGCGCATTTATTGAGATCAAAAGAATCGCCTTAGCTACTCTCCCTTGGGGAGGATTTGCAAGCTCACAGTCTCAGACATAATTAGTTGGAACACTTCATGCGGACGTCCTCTATTCCTTCTCGAGTGTTTCCAGCCCATCTCAATGTTGTTTCATCGCAGTTCAGTCACCAAATCTTTCACACCAACATTGAGAGGGAAGGGAGAAGCAGAAGTGTCCCCCCAACAATTACCTCTGGGACTGCAGTTCCGCCCGTTCTTTGAAATTTCCCGCTTGGATGCAAAATTTTGAAATTTGGGACTCAGGCATTCGTTTTCAGTACCGCCATTGTTTAACTAAATGCCATAATAGGATTATTTTGGTCTGCAAACAAAAGGCTTTTGCTTTCAAAATTGGACCGGCCACTTTTCATGAAATACGCGGCTAACCTGTAGCCTCCTTGCAGCCGTTTTTTGTGTCGGTCCCATTCTCCCTCCTCACAAAAAGCCACTCTGTGATTGGTCAGTTTCTGGGAACGGCATGCCCAGCTCGGTTCAGCAGACGTTTGTGGGGAGGGAGAATGGGACCGACACAAAAATGGGCTGCGAGGAGGTTAAACTAACCTGCGATCAGGCTCCATTTTAGTTACGTGAGGGGACGCCAATATAAGAGGACACGAGAGCGATGCTCAATTGAGCCTGATCGGAGGTTTAATACGATACAGCTAACACCTGGGAAAGCCTGGCTTTTGGTCCCCTTAGCTTGGTACACCTGGGTTTCGATCACAGCTCACGAAAAGGAGAGAATAATAGAGCGCGAGTAGTCCCCCTTTGTTTCCTTCGTCGATCTTGTGAGCGAGCGAGACTTTCGCTCGCCCTAATTTCCGCTCTCTCTCTGCCTTGCGCGACGAAGGAGACAAAGAGGGACTGCTCGCAGTCTAAGAGAATAAGAAATGTGACCCACAAGCGCCGAGTGCCCATTGATCTGCGGGCTAACAATCTCTGACCAAGATACTATAATCCGAAATGGAAATGCAATCCTCGCAATTTACTGGACAAGGGAGAGGGACCTGGCACAAATCGTGCTATGTGACGTCAAGTCTCGTACTCAGAGTCCTCGGCTTTTTGGTCAGCAGGTGAGCACCCGGAGAAACTTCCATTTTCCCAGAAAACGTGGGTTCCAGTCTTATTGCGCCTGCTTGAGTTTACAGTGCGACGCGCCTTACCGTGGCCACCTAACAAAGTTTTTTACAAATTGTCAGCCAATCAGGATGTGTGAATTTGATTGACAGTCATGCCTCCTTGCAAAGTTCGCACAGTTGTAAGTTGAACACCTTTGCGGGGGTTGTTGAGTTAACGTATTTACACGTAGTTGTCAAATGTGTTGGGTGGCTACGATAAGGCGCGTTGCACTGTAAACGGAAACAGAAAAGAAAAAATAGTAAACAGTAGAAACGGCGGGTTGAAAGTGTTCGACAAACAAAAAAATTTAGCCTTACGCTATAAAAGAAACCGGAGAAATGATAATTGGCGCTCTGAAAAAGCGAGTGAAAATGAGACTTCTGGCGCTTTCGGTAAGGGCATGTTCACATGGAGGTGGGGGACCCCAGGTAGGTGAGGTACACCCCGCCTACCCGTAGTCAAAAAAGCGAGCCTTCACGTGCAGTATTTATAGCCCCGGGCGCTGGGGGTGAGGTTTCCAAATGCTTTTGCGGAATGTTCAAACTAAAGATCAACTACCCCAGTCAGGCGGAGTAACCCACCTTCAGTATTCACATGGAGAAAACTTACCCCACCTAAGCGGGTTACTTGGCCCAGCTGACCGGGAAACCCGCCTCGGTGAGGTAAACCACCTCTCATGTGAACTCAATCAAGAAAAAAATAGAAATTGTGTGGAGAGATTGGTTACCCCACCGAGGCGGAGTACCTCTCCTACCCGGGGTGCCCCACCTCCATCTGAACAGGCTCTAAGTGTATTATTCGTGTTTCAGCGTGCATTCCCTCTTGCAGAATACCATCGTGCAAGCAACACGACCGACAATTTTTGTGGAAACGACACCAATGTTCTCTTCTACTACAATTTTGTGTTTCCGTAATTCTGAATGGCCTCGACAAGACCTTTCTCCCCAAAGAGACTGATGTAATGTTTTTCCAACGGTACTTTGCACAGCAACAGGAATCAGCTTTTTAGCAGCGTGGGAAAATTCCCCGTCAAACCCCTGTCGTTTTATTATTTTTGTGATTTATATATTTCTGAGGTAAAAAAAAACCAGCAGAACTGAAACTAGTTTTAGATTTTGAATGTCCCTCCAAATTCTGGGGTTTCCGAATCACTCACCGACTTCCTGTCGGACTGCCATTGTTATGCAAGCGACCAATCAAAACATATGAATGAAGGGTAGTTTCTAAAGAAACTGTGGTGCTGCGTCGGTGGGGAAGTAGTATACAAAAATTTGGTTTTATCAACGGAGGTGATAATGTGAAATTGGCCACCGTATCAGAGATTCTAAAAGCTCTCCTGTACGGTGGCCAATTGACATTATCAACTCCGTTGATAAAACCAAATTTTTGCAATCAAAACATATTTCAAGTCCATTATCCCGGAGTCTCTCCGGTGCGCTCACCCCACTGACCAAAAAGCCCAAGGACTCTGGGTACGAGATTGGCAAGCGTGCTCGTGTAAAAGAAGGCATTGATATAGACTCTTTCATAATGGCGGCCAAATAAAATATTCTGTTGTTTGAATGCTAATAAGCCCTGTCTAGTCTCCCGACGACGAGCAAATATGAAAAGAATAGCCGTATTTATACTAGAGGACGTTGGACGTCCAGACGCATTAAACGTCTGGCCGTAAGTGCGAACTAATATAAATACGGGACGCACTTAACTTCGACGGCTGGAAATCAAATTCACAATTTTCTTCAAAAGAGACTGATTAATCACCGAAGTGACTGTGTGCACTTCATTGCTAAGTGCGTCCCAGTTTAGTGCGTCTCGTCTTTATGTTTGACGGCTTAGACGTCTGAGAACGACTAAGACGTCTGTTAAGTGCATCGATTAGACGCACTTAACTTGAGACGTTTAATTCGTCTGACGTTTAATGCGTCCACCTTATTTCCCGTATTTATACCAGTCGTCTAAGACGTCTAAGATGTCTTAGACGTCTGAGACGTCTTAGATGTCCTCTAGTATAATACGGCCAATATTGTTTCAAAATGAGGGCAGTAGGTCTAATCTACAAAAGTACAAAAGAATGTAAAATTGGTCGCCATTTATGAAAGTGGGCTATTAATTCACTTTCCTATTTTTGCGAATACATTTGCAATTTTAATGACCGTTCACGATTGTGTTCTTTGTTTTTAAAGAGAGCGGCAAGGATTATGAGCGATTTTTTGGTTAAGAGCAGAAAGGCAATGATGTTTGAAGTAAGTGTCATCGCGGGGGAGGGTACGGCTAAATGTAGGCTAATGCAATGTTGGTGCAGATATGGCGCGTTTTTAGTGTCAAAATTCAAACGTGCATTCGGTAATTCAAACATTCAATTTAGTTGTTCAAACCTTCAACTCAACATTCACCTCAGTTCAGTAATATTTGGCAATAGACCATTTTGGAATTCTCACGGCTGGACTGGATCTAGCATGGAATGGAGGCTAATGCGGGCAAATCTTTCCAAATGCAGATTAATTTGCCCGCATTAGCCTCTATTTCATGCTAGATCCAGTCCAACCGTTAGAATACGAAACTGGCCTATTCACTTCAATTAGGCCTAAGGTTAGCTTTAATGAATGTTTGGCATTCCTTCAATGACCCTGTAACTTGTGACGCGAATTGAATATTTGAATTGCCTAATTGAATGTTTGAATTGCCGATTGAATATTTGAATTAACAAATTGAAAGTTTGAATGGCATGTTTGAATTTTTGACACTAAAAGCGCGCCATAGGACGTCAAGCTTGAATAAAACAAACATTAATTAAAGTTGAAAAAGTCGAGGTCGAATAAAACGAAGGTCGTTTTTATAAAAGAATGATAAATTGAATTTTGATAAAAAGGAAAGGAACTTTCACTGAACTTTATTTAAGTGTCCAGTCGTTCTAAGCGCTGGAGCACTAATTTGGGGACACTGTAAACTGAAATCAACAATTAACGCAAATCAAGTCAAATGTTGGTTTTTGAGGAGAGGGAAAACCGGAGTACCCTTAGAAAACCTCTTGGTGCAGAGTAAAGAACCAACAAATGCAACCCACATAAGACGCCCAGTGGGGATCGCTTTTCCATTTTGTCTTTAACCCGCTCTTCAAAAAACATATATTTATTTATTTGATACTATATTTCCTTCGTTTTAGAAGGCGGAACAAATTTCAAAAATAATTTCATGCATTTTTACGTCTAAAATCTTTCAAACTTTTACGACTCATTTATGTTTTGTACAAACATGACAAAAATTTACCTGTATTTTCAAACTTCAGGTACACATTATATCAGTTTATAACTTAAATATCGAATAATGAACCTATGGGAGAGAATCTTCTTTTGAATCTGAGACCATTTTTTATTACTTACCTCTCGGTATCCTTGTCGAATAGCAAACTCCTCCGAAGATGATATTCAGACCGAATGTATACGACGATCAGTTTAAAGTACTGGAGCCGGTTTGATCGACAAGGACAAGATAATTGCAGTTACATGGCCCAAAAGTTTCAGGGCAATTTTCATTTGCTCAGACATGTACAAAATTTGTCTTATTTGGGTTTGTTTGTCAGCACACGACGTAATGCTAGACGAATCTATGGCATAAATTTTAGAAGTATCCAATAACACTTAGCCTGATCAAATAGCTTCCCTGGACAGGAAGATGAAAGGCATGGGAACGAAGTTGAGGAAATCACCCTCTCTTCGGTTAATAGTCTAAGGCCCGTTTCAAACGTCGAAATTTTCATGTGCCGAATCTAATGCAAATGAGACAAATCTATTGTTTTCGCTCATTTGCATTAGATTCGGCACACGAAAAGTTCGACGTTTGAAACGGGCCTTATTAGTTAGCTGAAGGAAGGATGACGAGGACCGTCATGAGAATGCCACAAGAAATTCTCGGTTTTCACATGACGTCACGGCCGCCATGGTTGGAGCCCCTAAAACACAAAACGGCGGCCATTTTGGAGCGCCGACCAAATCCCTCCGAGAATGGTTGAACTCTATTATGTATGCAAACGATTTCTTTTGTTTTGCGTTGAAAAACATGGCTGTTGATCACGTGAGTGAAACCAACAATAGCTAGGTTGAAAGAGCGAAAACAACGGCTCTTCTTTGCCCCGTTCGTGCGTTTCACATTTTGATACATTGGCCAGCAGTTTTTAAGATGCGTTTAAGCGCTTGGTTTTCACTAGCGACGCAAGTACAAGCGCAAGC
>NC_090879.1:12169784-12179784 GCF_036669935.1 Montipora foliosa
CAAAAGCCACTTTCCACCTCCATCGATTGATCGCTTCTTTGGAGTTATCAACAGTGGCAGAATGCAGGTGGTATCCCTCGCAGGCCTTCATTGCTTTCCCGTCATCTTGTGGCTTTGTCCTCTCGATCAACCACATTTTCAAGTGCTCTGCACAGACAGACCAGCAAATTCAAACAATCGCGACATGGCCTTCGGAGGGTCTGAAGCGAAGTCCTCATATCGATGGATCATAATACTGTTTTCGCCAGTAAAGTGGAAGATTCTTGACAAACATTAAATTCTCCTCAGTCTTTGAACATTGTGCGTAACTGAACCGTCGTAGATTATTTCTGTCTTTATCGCTAGCAGGGTCTGGAAAGAAGTTCACACTTTTGGCAGACATTATTACCGCTCGGGGATCTCTGATAAGAAATATGATTTGGCAATCAACATCAGCCGGGCTGCAAGCAGCAAGAATATTCTTTATGCTGCTCTCTGTGATGCGATCCATCAAGACCTTCGCGACAGTGAGATTGTATTTTTTAGAGCACACACTTCCCAAAAATTCGCTGGTCATCGGGTAACAAAGTTTGGGGTCCCATCTTGGGTCTGTGATGTCGTAAGGACATAAAGGGGGCGATCCAAGTGCGTAACTTGCTCGAGGATGGTTGGATTCGCGATAGAAAGATTTGATGTCCTCAACAACAGCTTTGCTAAAGTTACAACGAAAAATGTTTGTCAAGACGTCCGCCATTAGAGTGCCATAGCTGAGATTTTGGTGTTTGCTTATTCTCTGGACTGTTTGAAGTGGTTCATGAAGGTAAAACACGGATGCATGATGATTAAACATATCCCCAGTGATCGTGGAACCCGAGCGGCCGTGAGCAACTATGACTATGTTCTTTCGCGGTTCCTTAGATTTTGCGGTTTGCAGATCTAACGTGTGACCGTACAGATTTTCTTTGTTCTTTTCTCGTTGAAGGTGTCTGCTCAGATTAAGAAACGACGAGTGGTTTTCGGTCGAAGAAAGCAAATATGTAACCAAAGTACCCAGGAAAATCATCATAGACATAAGACGACAAACGCGTCTCCTTTTAGAGCGTACCACCATTTTGATGTTCGCTAGGTTGCGTAGAAATCAAGGCTAGGAAAGATTTAAAGTAATGTGATGGAGTTTCTGCAACATCTATCCTCATTCACTTGTAAACCAATCATATAAGTTTTAGCTTTATGTCAAAAGCGGCAGTTGTTAACCACTGGGAAAAATGCATCACCAAGGAAATCACAATTTTGATCACATTTCTTTTAATTTGGTTAAGTTGACCATAAATTTACTAAATCAATTTCCAGTGACTTTTTCATTCTTAAATCGCTTCTGGATCCCCGCATTGATGTAAAAATCGACTAAATCTTAAAAGAAACATGAGCCACACTAAGTTATTACGGAGTTTATGTAAGAAGCAGGGGGAGAACTTGAAAACGTCGGCCCGACGTTTTCAAGTTGGCATTCATTTTAATATTGGCTTCGCGTAACCAAAAACACTTAGGAATGGTTTCTGTGAGCTAAAATAGTAGTTTTGAAGAAAATTGGGCCATTCATTTTGTTTACCATCGGTAAGCAGGTCTCCTATGCTTTCCAGATTTTTACTAACAATTCAAGAAACTACCCCTTTAATTATGCTTAACTGGAAAATTCGTTTTATAAAAACCATTCCCGACCCCCCAAATACAGGACAAGTTTATTGATTTCCTACAAAAATTGAAACTGTTAGTTTGTTCTTTGTCCCCTAACCACACTGCCGGGAGGAAAAACAGATTTGTTCATTAATGTTTGCGAGTTCAACAAAATGCGTGGTAAATTTGAGGCGCCCAAATTTGGTTACATATATGCACTAAAAGCTGGAGTGTGGGCAAACATGTATATTTGTTTTGTTGGAATTTATGCACAAATTTGAAGTTAATGTCGTGGTTTGATGCAAATTTTCCTAAACATTTTCCACGCGTGCAAGTTGTCAACATTTCTTATAAGGAAAATGACGAATATCTTACTAGGCAAAAGTTACACTTAAATACCGTTTTACCGTTTTTTAGTTCGTATGATGAAGCATCTCACCATCAGTTTGACTAGCAATTAAAGGCTTAAATACATGATGTTTCTATAAACATGGCAGTAAATTCCCTCAGCACTGAACAAATTTCTAGTTTCTAAATGTGGTGCTGCGTCTGTGTGATAAAGGTCGAATTGCCACCGTGAAAGACTTGGAAAGCTGACGTTTCCAGTGTTAGCCCTTCGTCATTCACTCTGACGTCAGCTTTCTTAATCTTTCACGGTGGTAATTCGACCTTTATCAACTCGTTTGCTAACTCAAATATTCATCCCTCAACACTGACTTCAATATACACTGTTGCTATGGTTACCATGACAAATGATGTCACTTTCAACAAAATGTCCTGCAGCATTACGCTAGTAAGGAAATGAAATAGTTTGATGTAAATTGTCCTAACATTTGTCGCGAGTTCAAATCTTAACGTCTCTTCTAATTTGCTCAAGTTTACTTTCTTTGCAAATATAGCACTTCGACTGTACCCGCAAATGTGGGCACAAAAAGACTTGATGTCGCAAAAACAATAATTTGCATTAATGTTTGCTCTTCCAAGGATGTAAAAAGGTACATATGCATTTAGTTTACTTGCATTTGAGAAGGTTTCACAAATCTCTTTTTATACGTAACATTCGCCAGGGCAAGGAAATAGGAAGATAATGAAACAATGACCGGCTTTATCTTCTTTGCAAACAAGATGCAAATATGAAATTTGAATTGAGGCAAATTTGGCTAAAATTTGAGCAAATGTGGCCTTGAGTATTTAGTCACCCCTGTAACTACCTTTCTTCGTCCGGTGGCCACAAACCAATTGTCCCTTTCAGCCATCCAATTGTTCCAATAAATTCCATAAAAAATCAATTGTTTGGTTAACATTGACAACAAGGAAATAACGAGAAAAAATCCATATGAATGATTAAGTTACGTTTCCGCATTTCTCACCGTATTTGAATGGATGAAACTTTATTCATCGCCTTCATTACTGCATTTTATAAGCTGAACATTCGATTATTTGGAGATTACCGCGTTATTCTATATCCACTTATCTTTTTAATAACATAAAAGTATTGAAAGCATTGCTTACAAGTTCTTAAGGTGTCCTAGCAAATAACGTAATGTTCTATTATTGTTCTGGCTCAAGTTTTTTCTTACAGAACTAAACAACAGCCCGTTGTTATAATATGTACTGAGCGAGGTGAGCCAAAACTTGACAACGATGAATTTAAATTGGAGTAATTGCAAAATACCCGGCCAATCGAAACATACTAAAGTGGCGGAGTGAATGAGCGAGTACGCTGTTAACGTGCAACGCGTAAACTGTACTGTGACTACGCGTCTAAGTGGTTCCGTGCGTTAATATCTAAGCGATGGTTTAAGAACGAGGTATATCCTGTGTTCATTTTTATTTATTTCTTGTTTGTAATTTTGGACAGTGTTTTACGGAGATGGGAGCTTAGCCGAGACAGACTAATTACCGAGTTTGGATTTCGAGTTCAAGTGAATTTCGAGTTGGATTTCGAGTTGGATTTTCGAGTTGGATTTTCGAGTTAGGATTTCGAGTTGGATTTTCGAGTTAGTATTTCGAGTTGGATTTTCGAGTTAGTATTTCGAGTTGGATTTCGAGTTGGATTTCGAGTTGGATTTTCGAGTTGGATTTTCGAGTTGGGATTTTCGAGTTAGGATTTTTTAGCGGGATTTTTTTGGCGTTTTATGTTTTTTTCGGTGGGGTTTCCAATAAACTTTCAGTGGTTTTACACAACGTACTTTGTCAGTGGTGTTGCACATCGTCTCGAGGTCTTTGCAAGATGGAGGAGAAAGAGGATTGCAGATCGGTAAGGGCAATCTTGTTTAACCTATCCTAGTATTGCATTCGTAATTGTATTTTTGACTGGAAACAATAGCTGACACTTCAATGAATGCTTTTTGTTATGAATTATTCATTAACTTTCGACTGTCTGTTCATTTGAGTGTCGAATCGGCCGGGGTTGTAACCATTAAAATCTTTCGTAGAATGTTTGATTTCAGGAGAATTAAAGACCAAACAAAACCTATACGTGATCCCACACGTGTGAAGCCAAAGCTCCACTACCTGATGGCACACTCAAAGCTGAAAAATTTTTTTAAAAATAATTCTGCATCTAAGCCCAGCCAATTTCCATATGAATGTTTGAGAAGGTCTTTGCATAATGGGAAAACCATTGAAGAGGTATACAGCGAGGCCAAAAGCCTCACCAACCTTAAAAAAGTTCAGAACATCAAGCAGAAAGTCGTCAAAGAGATTAATTCAGTGGGCCACTCCTTTGATGCTTTGGCCAAGATTAAGGACGCCACAGACAATTCTTTTGGTATTAAAGCTTTCCCAATCTTGCTATTTTTGAAATGAGGAGCATGTTAGTGGCGAAGGGAAATGAGTTCATGGAAGCCTCAATGTCTTTGCTCTTACTTCATGTATGCTTTATATAGTGACGTTGCAGAATAAAAAGGCAAAACACTAACCCCACCCCTACACGAATTCTTTTGTTGACTGCAATGAACTGGAAATCTACCAGACGGTTTACGGACAAACTAGCCGATTTGTTGCAGCTGGATTACTAGTAAGCATGTCGAAAAATCCAACTCGAAATCCTAACTCGAAAATCCAACTCGAATTCCTAACTCGAAAATCCAACTCGAAAATCCAACTCGAAAATCCAACTCGAAATCCAACTCGAAATCCAACTCGAAATCCTAACTCGGTAAATAGGCAACCTCAGCTTAGCCATTGTTTGAACTTAGCCGCGTATCCACATTTTGCCCGTTTGCGCGTAACAGAGTAGTCGCGTAGCCACACGGTCGCAATTTTTTGGATGTGTTCTCGGCCTGTGGCTGGGTATTCTACAGATAAGCCGCCAAACGAGAAACCGTGTTCTTTTCAGTAAGTTGGGATGTAAATCAACCCTTTCATTTACGATTTTTTTCATTTCACTCGTTCCTGACATCTATGATTCCTACCGGCACCCCAGCGCATTTATTGAGATCAAAAGAATCGCCTTAGCTACTCTCCCTTGGGGAGGATTTGCAAGCTCACAGTCTCAGACATAATTAGTTGGAACACTTCATGCGGACGTCCTCTATTCCTTCTCGAGTGTTTCCAGCCCATCTCAATGTTGTTTCATCGCAGTTCAGTCACCAAATCTTTCACACCAACATTGAGAGGGAAGGGAGAAGCAGAAGTGTCCCCCCAACAATTACCTCTGGGACTGCAGTTCCGCCCGTTCTTTGAAATTTCCCGCTTGGATGCAAAATTTTGAAATTTGGGACTCAGGCATTCGTTTTCAGTACCGCCATTGTTTAACTAAATGCCATAATAGGATTATTTTGGTCTGCAAACAAAAGGCTTTTGCTTTCAAAATTGGACCGGCCACTTTTCATGAAATACGCGGCTAACCTGTAGCCTCCTTGCAGCCGTTTTTTGTGTCGGTCCCATTCTCCCTCCTCACAAAAAGCCACTCTGTGATTGGTCAGTTTCTGGGAACGGCATGCCCAGCTCGGTTCAGCAGACGTTTGTGGGGAGGGAGAATGGGACCGACACAAAAATGGGCTGCGAGGAGGTTAAACTAACCTGCGATCAGGCTCCATTTTAGTTACGTGAGGGGACGCCAATATAAGAGGACACGAGAGCGATGCTCAATTGAGCCTGATCGGAGGTTTAATACGATACAGCTAACACCTGGGAAAGCCTGGCTTTTGGTCCCCTTAGCTTGGTACACCTGGGTTTCGATCACAGCTCACGAAAAGGAGAGAATAATAGAGCGCGAGTAGTCCCCCTTTGTTTCCTTCGTCGATCTTGTGAGCGAGCGAGACTTTCGCTCGCCCTAATTTCCGCTCTCTCTCGCCTTGCGCGACGAAGGAGACAAAGAGGGACTGCTCGCAGTCTAAGAGAATAAGAAATGTGACCCACAAGCGCCGAGTGCCCATTGATCTGCGGGCTAACAATCTCTGACCAAGATACTATAATCCGAAATGGAAATGCAATCCTCGCAATTTACTGGACAAGGGAGAGGGACCTGGCACAAATCGTGCTATGTGACGTCAAGTCTCGTACTCAGAGTCCTCGGCTTTTTGGTCAGCAGGTGAGCACCCGGAGAAACTTCCATTTTCCCAGAAAACGTGGGTTCCAGTCTTATTGCGCCTGCTTGAGTTTACAGTGCGACGCGCCTTACCGTGGCCACCTAACAAAGTTTTTTACAAATTGTCAGCCAATCAGGATGTGTGAATTTGATTGACAGTCATGCCTCCTTGCAAAGTTCGCACAGTTGTAAGTTGAACACCTTTGCGGGGGTTGTTGAGTTAACGTATTTACACGTAGTTGTCAAATGTGTTGGGTGGCTACGATAAGGCGCGTTGCACTGTAAACGGAAACAGAAAAGAAAAAATAGTAAACAGTAGAAACGGCGGGTTGAAAGTGTTCGACAAACAAAAAATTTAGCCTTACGCTATAAAAGAAACCGGAGAAATGATAATTGGCGCTCTGAAAAAGCGAGTGAAAATGAGACTTCTGGCGCTTTCGGTAAGGGCATGTTCACATGGAGGTGGGGGACCCCAGGTAGGTGAGGTACACCCCGCCTACCCGTAGTCAAAAAAAGCGAGCCTTCACGTGCAGTATTTATAGCCCCGGGGCGCTGGGGGTGAGGTTTCCAAATGCTTTGGCGGAATGTTCAAACTAAAGATAAACTACCCCAGTCAGGCGGAGTAACCCACCTTCAGTATTCACATGGAGAAAACTTACCCCACCTAAGCGGGTTACTTGGCCCAGCTGACCGGGAAACCCGCCTCGGTGAGGTAAACCACCTCTCATGTGAACTCAATCAAGAAAAAAATAGAAATTGTGTGGAGAGATTGGTTACCCCACCGAGGCGGAGTACCTCTCCTACCCGGGGTGCCCCACCTCCATCTGAACAGGCTCTAAGTGTATTATTCGTGTTTCAGCGTGCATTCCATCTTGCAGAATACCATCGTGCAAGCAACACGACCGACAATTTTTGTGGAAACGACACCAATGTTCTCTTCTACTACAATTTTGTGTTTCCGTAATTCTGAATGGCCTCGACAAGACCTTTCTCCCCAAAGAGACTGATGTAATGTTTTCCAACGGTACTTTGCAACAGCAACAGTAATCAGCTTTTAGCAGCGTGGGAAAATTCCCGTCAAACCCCTGTCGTTTTATTATTTTTGTGATTTATATATTTCTGAGGTAAAAAAAACCAGCAGAACTGAAACTAGTTTTAGATTTTGAATGTCCCTCCAAATTCTGGGGTTTCCGAATCACTCACCGACTTCCTGTCGGACTGCCATTGTTATGCAAGCGACCAATCAAAACATATGAATGAAGGGGTAGTTTCTAAAGAAACTGTGGTGCTGCGTCGGTGGGGAAGTAGTATACAAAAATTTGGTTTTATCAACGGAGGTGATAATGTAAATTGGCCACCGTACAGAGATTCTAAAAGCTCTCTGTACGGTGGCCAATTGACATTATCAACTCCGTTGATAAAACCAAATTTTTGCAATCAAAACATATTTCAAGTCCATTATCCCGGAGTCTCTCCGGGCGCTCACCCCACTGACCAAAAAGCCCAAGGACTCTGGGTACGAGATTGGCAAGCGTGCTCGTGTAAAAGAAGGCATTGATATAGACCTCTTTCATAATGGCGGCCAAATAAAATATTCTGTTGTTTGAATGCTAATAAGCCTGTCTAGTCTCCCGACGACGAGCAAATATGAAAAGAATAGCCGTATTTATACTAGAGGACGTTGGACGTCCAGACGCATTAAACGTCTGGCCGTAAGTGCGACTAATATAAATACGGGACGCACTTAACTTCGACGGCTGGAAATCAAATTCACAATTTTCTTCAAAAGAGACTGATTAATCACCGAAGTGACTGTGTGCACTTCATTGCTAAGTGCGTCCCAGTTTAGTGCGTCTCGTCTTTATGTTTGACGGCTTAGACGTCTGAGACGACTAAGACGTCTGTTAAGTGCATCGATTAGACGCACTTAACTTGAGACGTTTAATTCGTCTGACGTTTAATGCGTCCACCTTATTTCCCGTATTTATACCAGTCGTCTAAGACGTCTAAGATGTCTTAGACGTCTGAGACGTCTTAGATGTCCTCTAGTATAAATACGGCCAATATTTGTTTCAAAATGAGGGCAGTAGGTCTAATCTACAAAAGTACAAAAGAATGTAAAATTGGTCGCCATTTATGAAAGTGGGCTATTAATTCACTTTCCTATTTTTTCGAATACATTTGCAATTTTAATGACCGTTCACGATTGTGTTCTTTGTTTTAAAGAGAGCGGCAAGGATTATGAGCGATTTTTGGTTAAGAGCAGAAAGGCAATGATGTTTGAAGTAAGTGTCATCGCGGGGGGAGGGTACGGCTAAATGTAGGCTATGCAATGTTGGTGCAGATATGGCGCGTTTTTAGTGTCAAAATTCAAACGTGCATTCGGTAATTCAAACATTCAATTTAGTTGTTCAAACCTTCAACTCAACATTCACCTCAGTTCAGTAATATTTGGCAATAGACCATTTTGGAATTCTCACGGCTGGACTGGATCTAGCATGGAATGGAGGCTAATGCGGGCAAATCTTTCCAAATGCAGATTAATTTGCCCGCATTAGCCTCTATTTCATGCTAGATCCAGTCCAACCGTTAGAATACGAAACTGGCCTATTCACTTCAATTAGGCCTAAGGTTAGCTTTAATGAATGTTTGGCATTCCTTCAATGACCTGTAACTTGTGACGCGAATTGAATATTTGAATTGCCTAATTGAATGTTTGAATTGCCGAATTGAATATTTGAATTAACAAATTGAAAGTTTGAATGGCATGTTTGAATTTTGACACTAAAAGCGCGCCATAGACGTCAAGCTTGAATAAAACAAACATTAATTAAAGTTGAAAAAGTCGAGGTCGAATAAAACGAAGGTCGTTTGTATAAAAGAATGATAAATTGAATTTTGATAAAAAGGAAAGGAACTTTCACTGAACTTTATTTAAGTGTCCAGTCGTTCTAGCGCTGGAGCACTAATTTGGGGACACTGTAAACTGAAATCAACAATTAACGCAAATCAAGTCAAATGTTGGTTTTTGAGGAGAGGGAAAACCGGAGTACCCTGAGAAAACCTCTTGGTGCAGAGTAAAGAACCAACAAATTCAACCCACATAAGACGCCCAGTGGGGATCGCTTTTCCATTTTGTCTTTAACCCGCTCTTCAAAAAACATATATTTATTTATTTGATACTATATTTCCTTCGTTTTAGAAGGCGGAACAAATTTCAAAAATAATTTCATGCATTTTACGTCTAAAATCTTTCAAACTTTTACGACTCATTTATGTTTTGTACAAACATGACAAAAATTTACCTGTATTTCAAACTTCAGGTACACATTATATCAGTTTATAACTTAAATATCGAATAATGAACCTATGGGAGAGAATCTTCTTTTGAATCTGAGACCATTTTTTATTACTTACCTCTCGGTATCCTTGTCGAATAGCAAACTCCTCCGAAGATGATATTCAGACCGAATGTATACGACGATCAGTTTAAAGTACTGGAGCCGGTTTGATCGACAAGGACAAGATAATTGCAGTTACATGGCCCAAAAGTTTCAGGGCAATTTTCATTTGCTCAGACATGTACAAAATTTGTCTTATTTGGGTTTGTTTGTCAGCACACGACGTAATGCTAGACGAATCTATGGCATAAATTTTAGAAGTATCCAATAACACTTAGCCTGATCAAATAGCTTCCCTGGACAGGAAGATGAAAGGCATGGGAACGAAGTTGAGGAATCACCCTCTCTTCGGTTAATAGTCTAAGGCCCGTTTCAAACGTCGAAATTTTCATGTGCCGAATCTAATGCA
>NC_090879.1:12184784-12187284 GCF_036669935.1 Montipora foliosa
ATTAGTTTTTTTTTCACCTCTATTGTTGCTTAATAGTTAACAGTTAATTAGTTTGTAGTCCTGTATATTTAAACTCCAATTTTGTATTAACCGTCACTTCTGAAGATGTCTGCAGAAGCATACGAAACGTCAAGTAAAAGATATTTTCAAAAAGGATGCGTTTATATCTAATGTTTGTCACCGCTGTTTGCGTGTTATTTCTGATCTAACTGAGATGGCCGAAGAAAAAGAGTATGTACGACTTACATGATAAACCCTCGCATTCTTCTGGAGGAGTATATATAATCCTTGAAGTGTGTTAAGTTGAAGGGGTTGTAGAGTTAGTCCTTCCAAATGTACGGTCTGGCCGGTCAGTTCTGTCAAAATGGAAAGCGCCCTTATTAGTTTTCCACACATCCAGGCCTGGTATGTGGAAAAAGAGAAGAAAAAGACCAATTATTTCGAACGATGGACTCTGGGAATGAGAATGGAGGTTGTAGACTGGAGACTAGCAGATACTATGTGCATCATGGGATAGAAAACCTCGCTTCGCTTTCCAGACGTCCATGTTGTTTGAGCGATGTGAAAGCTTGACCAAGTTGGAAGGAAACGTTTATTCTTAATTGAAGCGAGCGAAATACTCACGATGTACAATAACATTGGCTTACAGACTGCTCGGGGTTCAGGCACAAATGGGTACGTTCAAAGGAACTTGTCTTTGCTTCGTAGCAGAAAGGAGAAAGTCGAGTACCACACACAAGAAGATGTCGACAGACTTGAGCAAATGAACACTCGGAAACCAAACCAGGAGATCTTAGAACACGAGCGAAAGCGACAGATTGAACTCAAGTGTATGGAACTACAAGATATGATGGAAGAGCAGGGGTTAGTCCGACAATTCGTCCATTTTAAGTATAGTAACTTACAAGTTCTAGCAAATGTGGCCATTAATTTTTAGTGCGTGTAACCTCAGGAAGTACTGTCTGCTCTTGTCGCAAATTATAATTTGCGGGAAAACTTCTTCCATAATTCCACCATTGAATCGTCTTTAAAATAAATTATTTGTAAAAGCCACTTGCAATTTTATTCATTGTACGAACAAGAACGGCGAAGGAAAAATGGGTATAATACCGAGATGTCACAAGTTACAGTAGTTTGCACTGGAATACATGTAGTTCTTTGAAATTAAAAATGATGGAACATGATATTTAAGCCGGTCCCAATCCTTAACTGGACGTGAGCTATTTTGTGGCCAGCATTCCGATCTTTCACTTGAAACATGGGAAATTAATTTTTATCTTAGCATTAATTCAGGTAGAGTAAAACCTTTTAGTGGTACTGTTGAGGGTGTTTTTGTTGATAGTTGCCGAACTAAAATTGCATGCTATTACACTAATAAGCTAGACTGTACATATATCATATCTCATTCAAAATTTAGATACAATGAAAATGAAATTTTAACCAAGGTGGAGGAATTGCGCGGTATCCTTTGCGAGAAAGAAGGCATGACAACCAAAGACAAGAAGGAAGGAAAAGCCAGGTACGTCACGTTCAATACGGGTTAGTGGTAATGGCAACTGCGAGCTTATATTTTGTTATGTGTTTGTTCCAGGGATGTCCTTGTAATGGGAATTGGTAAGGAAAGAATACATGTTATGCTTATAGTAATTTTGCTGTTTTAATTTTTAGAAAAGTGCATGTAAAACTGCTCTTTCTTGCAGTAAGGATCTTTGTCACTTGACTTCAGTAAACTGGAGGCATTTTTTGCTTTGTCTTTTAGATAAAATTTTATCTGGCATTCAGTGTCGAGTCCACACAACAAGTTGTTATAACTTGTGTTTGGAACAATCCTCAACACAATATCTCAGCTTGAATTGTAATGATATTATAGGGTTGTCTGTGGTGGTGTTTTTGGCATCTCAGCTGTGCTGTTTGTTAAGAAATAATTATGTATTTCATATCTCAATACACACAGCTGCTCATTGTAAAAGTTCTTTAGTCCCTACCAACCTGCAGCTGAAAGCCGCTACATGGATTCGTGCACATTGTGCAATTTACTCTTACATCACGTAGCAAACTGTGCTATTACTTGCATGTACATGTACATGTATATAATTTTGATATAAACACTCTGTTATTCATATAACCTATTTTTAATTGAAAAGTTTATGTTAATAATGTCCTCTTGTTTGCTTCAAGTTTTAGCTTCAAGGTAAGTGCATGTAGTTTTCTATGAAGGTGCAGCGTTGTGCTATAGATACAAGGCTACTGTAGTTTTGTGCTAAAATTTGTAACAAAGTTCTAAAGTTAAGAGTGTACACCGCTCTTGACAGATTAGTTGTCACATTTATCTCTTTGAAAGAAAATCTATAATGGTTGAGGTCACACTTGGCAGTTTACTAAGGTAAAAACCCTTAACTATGGTATAACAAAGGTAAACAAAGTTTACTATGGTAAAATGCATAAGCTGACTTTTACATTTCCCAGACGTTTCCTTGTCACAAGAGTGCTACTCAAATGT
>NC_090879.1:12189784-12192284 GCF_036669935.1 Montipora foliosa
CGCATGAGAGGTCACATAAAACCAAAGTGAAACAATAGTATACAAGGTGATGAAGCTTAGAGTACCCATGATATTCAGATCAGGAATTGTTTCCTCAATTCTTTTTTATCATATAGAAGTAAGGATTTCCTTTGAAGAATATGTAACTGTGTGTGCTGATTTTCTCTTAAAGGAATGAGGTCATGAGGACCTCATTCTTGCATCTTCGGGTGCACAGCTGACGTGGTGGTGAGGGTACTCGCCTCCCACCAGTGTGGCCCGAGTTCAATTTCCAGACTTTGCGTCATATGTGGGTTGAGTTTGTTGGGTTGATCTACTCTGCTCTGAGACGTTTTTTCTTTGGGCACTCTCCCCTCTCCTCAAAAACCAATATTTGATTGGATTTGCTTTAATTTGTTGATTTCAGTTTCCCAAGTGTCTCCAATACATATATGTGTATATTAGTACTCTAGTGCTAGAAGACTAGACATATAATATATATATTAAGATCAAGTTGTTTCTTTTCTAGGGGACCAAACATTCAGTGGTCAAAGTAACTAATGATTTTAATAAATTATCACTACTTTTAGGAGTGACGGACGCTAGTTCTCGCTTTGACAAAATGAACCATTGTCTAAATAATCTTCTTGATTTTCTATTTCCCAACACTGTATTTAGAGTATTCACTTGTTTGTTGTCAAGTTTCATAATGGCTTGATGAAGGTAAGGCCAGCAATCATGATAACTTCTCTGTATTAACTTTGCACACCTTGCTGATCATTGCAAACAACGTCTGATGTGTAGTTAACAGTCAGTTGTGGTTTTAATGTCTTTTTGAACTCATATGTACAACTTTGCTGCCAACCAAGAAAACTTCAAAAATTGAGGTGTTTTTCTTGGCCTAGATGCTTTGTCAAAGTGCCAAAAGCTATGGCTTTATTTGAGGAGTATACTTGTGGGAAAACTTTAGTGGGCTAGAAACTAGCTAGGATGGATAGTCTATTGTGGAACAAAAATGTACATTTTTTTTTGGATGAAGGCTGGATTTTTTGTTTACCAACATACTTATTTTTTTAGTTCAAGGAAGGAAACACCTGAAAAGAAGAAAAAAAGAAAACAAACTCCACACTCTTCAGATGAAGGGAGTAAATCTGACAGGTATGATTTAAATCTTATACCTGACCAGACCTGTACTTGCGACTCAAAGTTAAGAAATTAAAGACTCCCTGTTGAACGGCATGCTTTGCACGCGTTGTATGTTTTTATTCAGCTTGATGAAGGCACTTAAGAGAAAATGTGCGACAATTTGTGTGTCTTTCCTACTAGCGAACAGAAGAGAAAGTTGCTGAAGAATAGAAATGTATATTTCCAATAAATCAAGCACAGCTCTAACACTAATCAAATAATCATCGGGTTTCCTCACTTACACTGTAAGGCGGCTCGCATTGCGACAGCGACTCAAAAGTACATCTTTATTTTTCTTCAATTCTTCGATCTTTTAAAACGGGCTGGATGTTTGTTTTTTTTACACCAATATAAAAAAAGAAATACTATTATTTTGTTCGCTACTATACAATTTGTGGCAATCAGTTGTTTGTAGAGGCTCTGCTGCAACTGTTGCAATCAAATTACAGACACAAACAGCTTGCTCATTTTGATCAATACCAGGAATGTTTGACCCTGAATTACATGTTAGCTTTATCAAAAACCATTTCAGTCGTAGAACCTTTGCCTCACATTTGAGTCAAAAATCCTTTGTCTAGAAACATAAGTACATGGCTAAGGATGTACAAAGTATTATTATTCAAATTTAGGCACCATAATTATATGCAAAGGGTCTATAGGTTGTCTGGTATATATGTAAGATCAAGATTTCCGGAACAACTTGCAAAAGTATTAAAGAGAAAAAAAATAAAGCAGAGAGGAGAACTGAACAAATAGCTCACTCAGTACAAAAAAGGTTTTCAGCAAATGAAACTCGAAATCCAGTGATCCTGAACTGACTTCTGTGGCTCAAGCCCCTGAGGTTTTCATTTGGATATATCTGCAAGTTGCCATCATCTTTTCATATTGGTCCAACTGCTCAGTTGTCCACTGGTGTTTTTCACTGTTGACGTAATCATGATGTATTAATAACACTATTAATATAATACCAATCCAGCATTAAATTTGAACAATATTCCTCCAATTGCGATGGATTCGATACAAGATAGAGACATCTGACGGCCAAGGGAGGTTTTATGGTCCATGTAACCTGAGTCGAAGCACGCTATGCATGCGATTCAACAGAGTCTTTAAGATAAAATTGTGGTTTTCTCAGAACATTTTAATCAAGCAGGCAGCAGCACACATTTTTGGACTGGAAAACGAGTTTGAGATTATGAGCAGTCTATTCTAGTACAGCAGTTATGCAGGACACTGGCAGCTGGCTACTTTTGACATCCATGTTTCAAGATAGTAGACACTGTACTACATCTTTTTAGTTTTCTCAGATACACTGTAGTATTATGATATCACTCTA
>NC_090879.1:12197284-12202284 GCF_036669935.1 Montipora foliosa
AACTCGAAAATTTTTTGTATGGATTGTTAACTATGTTTTAAAGTGCGTAACTTGGTCTCTGTTCAACCTAAAAGCATCAAACTTGGACAGATGGCCAATCTCAGCGTCGCTATCTTTCATGTGATGGTGTAATTATATAGATTGGTTCAGAGTTGAATCTCGCCCCAGGTCCCTGCGCAATTCCGGAATGGCCTATTCGTTACGCAACTTGACCTTATCAACCCAGAAATTACTTTTAACCAACACTCTGTCGGACATACCTTATTTACATACAGCAGAGATAACCTTTGAAAAACTGTTAAAGGAGAAGTTCACACCAAAATGGTACCGTCTCGCAGTAGGAAGTTAGTGTGAAGATAATGTATTTCCCGAAGTTTCAGCTTCCAAGGAGCTTTCTAACCTTACTAAATCCTTCGTCAAAGTAGGGTGAAATCCCGCACGATCGCCGCCATCTTAAAATTAGCTTAGCAACCTGGTGGCATGTTCATGACGTCATTGAGCTGAACCTGGAGTTTAGCGGGAAGCTTGAACACCCAAAGCTGTTGAGATTCTTCGTATTCCAGTCATACCTTTTTGTTCAGCAACATAAATTGCTCAAATAGGTCCGAAAGAGACTGCAAAAGAGGTCTTTCGGATCACTTCACCGACTGTTTCCTTGACGCACGACACACTATTCCTTTATGAACGCGCTCTGGTTCAAAGCGATATGTCTCAGTCGAGGTGTTTGCTTATGAAAAGTGTTATCAGCTGAGCTCAATGACGTCCCGAAAGGTTGCCAGGCTGCTAAGATAATCCAAGATGGCGGCCAACATGTGCATGCCTCCTTTCTTATTTGCTGTTTTATTCAAACCTTGGTTGAATGTTTTATGAAGCTAGTTTTACGTTTCGCTTGATTTAGTTGCCAGTTTCCTGACATGTCCCCGTTATCATCAGAAAAATCACACTGGGTACAAAATTGATAAACCGTTCGTCGTCGTCTTTTGGTGTACGCTTTCCACACCACGATTCCTCTTTAGCACTTGTCTTATGTTGGTTGCAATGTACTTTCCCCTGCAGCGAATCGGAGAGTGAGAGCCCTGCCAAGCGCAACAAGGGGAAACAGACGAAAGATGAAAGAGAACACAGAAGAGAAAAGGAACGTAGCCGCTCAAAGGAAAATGAGAGAAAGAAAAAGTACCACAGAGAAAGGTCGTCTTCTTCAGAGAGATTGTCTCCCCAGAAACAATCCCATCACCAATATAGAAGCGAGGAAAAGAGAAGAGAGGATAAAGGGGCTCGTCATGACGACAAAAAATACATTGAGCAGGATCAGGTCAATGAAAGGGATAATCGCTCTCGTTATGGTCGGACGCATGCGCAGGAGGATCGCTCACCAGATGACAGGGCAAGGGAAAAAGAAACGCAAATTCGCAACAGTGAAACTCGTCGTAGACGATCAGAAGAAAACGAAAATGTTGGAAGACGCCAACGTCATGATGGTGGTTCAAACTCGGAAGAAAAGTCTCCTGTCGAGAGGAAAAAAGGAAAACGGCGAGATTTTCGGAGTCCCTCTGAAGAGAAACGCCCCATGAAAGGCAAAGAGCACTTTCGGGAGGCATCGAGCAGAAGGGGTAGGAGAGCAAGTTCAAGCCCCGAACAAGCACAGTTTGCTGATAGAAGAAGAGGCTCTCGTGAAAGAGAGGAAAAGAGACAAGTTGAAGAGAAAGAAAATGATGAGTCAAGGAATGCCTCTAGGATTGAAGCGAATCGCTCTCGACGTGAAACTACGCCGGAGAAAAAAAGGCCAAGACGTAGTTCGTCAAGGGATGAGAACAGGTTTCAGAGGCAGAAGCAGCGATCGCCATCTTTGGACAATAGAAAAAGTCGTCAACGACGGGAATCTGGAAGTCCTCCTAGAGATGCGAGAAAGCCCAGAAATGCACTGAGACGAACATCTCCAGCTGGCGAGAGGAGGCCTAAGGTCAGAGTACCAAGCAAATCTCCATCTCGAGAGCCCACTCCGAAGAAGCCCGATGTATCAGGAGATAACCAAAGGAAGTTAAAGCACGAAACTTCATCCAAGCTTAAAGCCCAATCCAAACGGTCGTCCAGTTCAGAGGAAAGCTCCTCCAGTAGTTCATCAGAGTCAGAGTCACGTTCTGATGGTGAATCGTCTGATAGTGGCACCAGTGAAAAAGGTTCACGACAGACAAAAAAGCCATTGGTTCAGAAAGAGCCCTCCCCTTCGCCTCATAATGTGAGAGAGCAGTCCCCAGACGGTCGCAGTGCAACTTTCTCTTCTGCTAAGCCCAGTAAACAGACTTCAAGAGACGAGGCATCTCCAAAAAGGCAGAGACCAAGTAATAGCCCAAGTCCGTCTCCCATACGCAGAGGGCAGAGACCAAGGAAAAGCCCAAGTCCACCTCCCATACGCAGAAGGACAGCCCCAAGTCCTGTTCGCACCCGGAAGAGTAACAGAAATCAGAGCCGGAGTAGATCCCGAGAAGGAACCGATCGGCAAAGGTCAGATAGTCCTGCGCCTCAACGTTTTGCATCCCGAAGTGCATCGCCTCCTAGAAATAACCGAAGGCAAACTTCATCTCCTTCTCGGCGTCAGCCTTCAAGAAATGCTAATCAGCGCCCGAAAAGAAGCCCTAGTCGCTCCCCACCAGCTCCACCACGGAGGCGTCAACACTCGAGCAGCAGAAGCCCGCCGAGAAACCGGAGGAATTCCAGTCCTCCAATTCGGATGCGGCGATCAGGAAGTCCTTCCCGAGGCTTCAACAGGCAGCTCAGAAGAGGAAGCCCGTTCAGAAGTAAAAGTCGCAGTAGGAGTCCTTCCCCCTCCAGGCAACCTCGTAGACGCCAACAATCTCCTAGCTCTTCCCCACCGAGAAGGAGAAGTCCAAGCCCTGCTGTAAAGAGACACAGATCTCGAAGTCCTCGCCCTGTTCGAAGCTCAATTCGGCCGCCGAGTAGAAGTCCCGCAAGAAAACAGAGAGGCAGCCCTAGGCGCTCCCCTCCGAGGCTTCATCGCCGACGTGAACCATCGAGAAGTCCATCACCTCGAAGGAATAGGGCAACAGTACGTCTGTCACCAAAACGAGCCAGTCCTGCACAGAGACGCCGAAGAAGTCCAAGTACATCACCTGACCGCAGACGGAACAAAGCAGAAGAGCGTAAGCACTCTTCTGTTCAGAGGAGTCAGTCTTCAGATGAATCCGAAGAGAGTGATGAGCCGGAAACTCCGCAGAAAAGGTAGTGACATATTTCCATGTTGAATGCAGCTGTCTCGACTACTAACGGATGCTTACTCACTAAATGCCCCTCCACCGTAGCTTAACTGACAAAACTTTGAAAGTGCTAACTAAACGAGTGTATGTGACCACGCGTCAGGCTTTCAGCCTTGGACGTGTTTCTGCTGAACTTTACCAAGCAGAGCAGCCTGTGTGTTGTCTCCTGACAGACCTATTTTTTCCAGATGTTAAGTTTCTGTTTAGTTTTTGTTGCGTTGGTGTCTTGGGTGTGTTTATGGCTCTTCGTTTTTCATATGAAATACGTGTTGCAGAGTTTTCCTCTAGTTGTATCTTGCGAGCTGTTAGATCAAAAAGCATCTCTTTCTTGATTGTTTCAGAGTCGCTCAAGGGAAGTCGAGTAAGAGAAGAACCGTCGAGAAACGACCCCAAAGGAAAAACACCAGTAGTGAAAGCAGCTCGGAGGATGATAGCAATGACAGTAGCGACAGTATCAGTGGAAGCAGTAGCAATTCTAGCAGCAGCAGTGGCAGTGAAGAGGAGTCTGACTCGAGCAGCAGTAGTTCAGACAGCGTCAAGCCAAGACGATAAATGATAATATATAACAGTCAAATGGATTTGTGTTCGCCTGGAGCATTTGCGCCCGTGGACATAGCATATTGTCAAAAACTATGTATTACACATTTCCGTTTATGTCGATGTACCAACCTGGTCTGCAAAGTGATTTTCTCTTCAATTTTGTAGGTGAATCACCTGTGTGTAGATAGCTTAACATCATGTGGCCTTCAATATCGCCAAAGGCCGTCACTTTGTGTGGAGTCCATCTTTAGTCTTTTACGAGAGAACAGTTCATTTAGGGCGGTTGTCAAAAGGCCAAAATTGTGATTTTTATAATGTCAATGCATATAGCTGGTAATGGTCACCACCCTTTTTATCGCTTGCATCTTTTAGACAGTCGCTTTTTTGCGGCTTTGTATGCCGTATGGTAGCGCACGTCCCAACTTAAAGGAAACGTTGGAATAAGTCGAGTTGAGATTGAATTAATCCCTCAGTTGGCGATTTCCCAGGGCTAATGATAATAATCCCGTGTTTTTAAAGATTATACCTTAACAAAAAAACCGATAGAGGTTTTAGCAGTGAGTTGGAGCCATTGTGCTTCGATGCTACCACTTTGTTGTTTTGCCAGTTTCCATTAGAACAATCTTTTCAATCATGATGAGTTCTGATCCCAGTTGGGTCAAAGTTAGGGTAACTGTGTCTGAAGGCTCGAACATTCTTATTCGGTATTTTCACTAATCCCATAATACAGGTCATTTTGGGGGGTAATATGCATTTAAACAATGAATATCCAGTTCACTGAAGAATGATACAGTCCCAGGAGTAAATAACTTGTATTGTTTTTACGTTAAGAACCTCAAACGTGTTGCGTTAAGGGATGGGGGGAAATAGCGAAATTTCCGAAGAATGAATACACTTCACTCTACTCTCTGACGTTACAGCCGCCATGTTTGTGCCCCTAAACAAAGAAACGGCGGCCATATTTGTGTTCCGAACCAATCCTCTGGGAATTGAACTCTATTATTATTATGCAAACGTTTTCTTTTATTTTCGTTGAAAAACATGGCGGTTGATCACATGATGAAAACCAACAATAGTGTTTTCACTCGCGTGATCAGTAGCCTTACTTTCCCACCGAAACAAAAGAAAACATTTGCATGATAAGGGAGCTGAATTCCCGAAGGATCAGTTGGGGACACCATCATGACC
>NC_090879.1:12207284-12214784 GCF_036669935.1 Montipora foliosa
TTTATAGTCCCAGATTCCATCCCAAAGAAATTTCAGTGAAACATTTGTCCAGAAATCCTTGAAAAGGGAATGAAATGAGGGTCCATACAGTGTATCACCAAGAAATGCCAACATTAGTAAAACTGCTCAGTACGCTTGGAAATTGCAAGAAATGCCAACATACTGTGATCTCCTACAACAGGTGATATCACAGATCTCAGGCTGTCGTAGCACACCTGGGACCCTAAGCATGTGCACATATTATGGTCATTGGCTTCTTTTAGAAATGAATAAAGGCAAAATAATAGACAACTCACACCTCACTTCACCCCCTTGGCTGGTTATACATGCAGATGCTCAGATGTTTTTTTTTTTAATTTTGAACGAAATACTAGTGTCGAATATTTATTTGACAAAATCTGATGCAATTTTAGGTGAAAGAAGTGAAACCTGTCACCAACCAGCGAGCATCAGGTAGATGTTGGATTTTTGCATTCTTGAATGCAATCCGGCAAAAATTTGTCCAGCATTTCAACCTTGAAGACTTTGAATTTAGCCAACAATATCTCTACTTCTGGGACAGAATTGAAAGAGCTTACTTTTTCATTGATGTGTATGAGAAACTGGCAAGAAAAGGCGAAGATCCTGATGGGCGTTTGATGATGTTTCTTTTGTCCAACCCACTTAATGATGGTGGCCAGTGGGATATGCTCATTAACTTGGTGGAGAAATATGGATTGGTTCCAAAGGAAGTTTGGCCAGAAGCATTTACCGCTGGGCGCTCAATGCGACTGCGGAAAATTATGAACTACAAGGTATTGGTCTTTTTACCCCTTGTTCCAGAATGTACTGCATGCATTCAATTCCCTCGGCAAAACAGTTTTCTTAAATGTACCGCATTTCTTTGAAGAGAGACAGAATTTATTTCTTTTTTAACTCTTTGTTTTTATTCCTGATATCCTTGTAGCTGCGAGAATATGCAGTGAAGCTTAAAGAACTGGTTGATAAGAAAAATAGCGAAGCAGAAATTAAAGAAGCGAAAGCAAAGATGATGAATGAGGTTGGTAGAATAATGTCACTACTGATGACTGTCTGAGCACCTGATTTTTACCAATCATTACAGGGGCATAGCTAGGATTTTTCAAAGGGGGGTCACACTTTCTCGCACCCACGGTACTTACCGATTTGTCATATCGATGTCCATGCTGTTTTTGTTGAAAGTGATAATTATTTTTCGCTTGAGCAGTGTACAGGCGAAGGGACAAGCCTACAAGTAAGTTCCAGTACCCCAGTACCCTCTCCCCTGGATATGTCCCTGCATGAATGGGAAGACTGACAGATTGTCTTGCAGTAATTTATTTCCCCAGAGGCCAGGATTGATTGGTTGTTGCATTTTTTATGTATTGGTGGACATTCAGAATAACCAAAACCAACTTCTTGGTCGATTCGTTTTATTTGAGTCTTTTATTCATTGACTCAGTAATTTGCTTTTATTGGTTCCTTGATTTATAAGCATTTTATTTATTTATCCTTAATTTATTCATTGATTGTTTCTTCACTAATTTTTTGCATCCTTCAGGTTTACAGAATTACCAGCATATGTCTTGGTAGTCCACCCCAGTCATTTGATTGGGAATATTTTGACAAAAGCAAAGCATATTGCAAGCTCTCGGCAGTGACTCCACTCCAGTTCTACAATCAGCATGTCAAGCCTGTTTATAACCCACTAGACAAGGTAAAGTTACTGTAACTCAATTGTTTATGCATTCTGTTTATTTACTTAGTTAGATTTATTCAGTTGTTGTTGTTGTCACCTTGTTTTGTCCTTGTACAGTAAGTATTCAGTTGTTCCCACCTGTACTGGTATGTTTGTTTTTGCTGGCTCATTTCTTCCTTCTTTCCTCTATTCCTCCCTATCTCTGTTCGTTCCTTCTTTTGTTCCTTCCTATCTTCATTAATACCTTCCGTCTTTCCTCCCTCCCTTACTTTCTTCCTTGTTCCTCCCTCCCTTCATTCTCTCTTCCTTCATTACTCCTCCTCACGTCCTTCTTTCCTCCCCCTCCCTCCCTGGCTGACTCCCTTACTTTCTCCTCCCTTTCTTCCTTCTTTCCCCCTCTTTCCTTCCTTCCTCCCTCCCTCCCTCCTTTCTTTCATTCCATCCCTATCTCTATCCAGCATACACTATTTTGTGAGTCTGTCCATCCGCCTGTCATCCCATTCCTGTTCACTCATTCAACATTTCATTTATTTGTTTGCCGATTCCTGCATTTATTCCTTCTTTCCTTTGTTCCTTCATTCATTTGTCCATTCTTTTATTCATTTTGTTTGTCCTTCCTCCCATTCTCCATTCCATTCCTTTTAAACAATCAGTCTACTTGGAATGCAGCAGCATTTTTATCTTTCACGCCCTTTAGGTCTGCCTGGTGAATGACCCTCGAAATCCTTACAACAAGCTGCTTACTGTGGAGTACCTTAGTAACATGGTGAATGGACGCCAAGTCTTGTATAACAACCAGTCTGTTGATGTACTAAAAAAGCTTTCTGCTGCATCTCTCAGAGACAATGAGGTGACTATTGCTCAGCAGCTATTTGCTCCTCAAAATGTCATGTACTGATATTGGATGGAATTTAATATTGTTTCTTGTTGAGAAAATACATCAGAAGAAGAAGTGTTAACATAGTTGCATGCTACCGCAGCTTAAAATGCAACTTAAAAAGTTACGATTCAAGTGTCTTTAATGCAAGGCAGATACCTATATTATTTGGGATTGATTGAACCTCACTGAGTGACACGATAGGGAAAGGAATCATTTATTTACTTACTTACATGACTTTGTATTTTCTGTTTTGAAAATCAGGTGACCTAATGAAAATCATGGGAACCAATCCAACATTTGTTTTTTATTATCTCAGGCAGTTTGGTTTGGATGTGATGTAGGCAAACATTTTGAAAGGAAAATTGGAGCTTTACATCTAAACATGTAAGTTTTAAAATGTAGAAGTAGTGGGGTTATCATACAGTCCTAATCATTTTAAGTCCCATAAACCTGTGCTTTATAATTAATGCTCAAACCTTGTCTTGTACATTTAAATGTAGAAAAATTATCCTAACTTGAAAATGTAGTGTAAGTTACATTAATTTTACTCTCACTTTTTTGTCAGTATGTTTATGAAGATTAGTTGTCCTGAATTTGTTTGTTTCTTTCTCAGTCATAACTATGAGTTAGCATTTGGGATCTCAATGCTTAACTTGGACAAAGCACAGCGCTTGTTGTATGGAGATTCATTGATGACACATGCAATGGTCTTCACTGGGGTCTCCTGGGAGGTATGTTGAATGAAGCATCACCATCCTTAAATATTAGGGGACCTGGCCAAAGAATAAAAAATGTTGATTGCATGTTCCATTGATCCAACATGTTGAAAATTATGGGGTGGCCAAACTATATCAAACATCCTGTCAACATGCTTGATCAAACATAAGACTCATGGGGTTGTGGGTAAGGTGTCCATGGTAACGAATCAGTTTTTAGTCGCAATGTACATGCGCACTTGCAACATGTTGGTTGAGACTGGCCAAACAAAAAATTCACATATCCAACACAAGAACAAAGAAATGTTGGAAGATTCTGAATTGAAAGTTGGATGCTGTATGAAACATGTTCCAACATTATCTAACATTTTGAATGGTCATCAAACGTAATGGCCAAACGCTAAAATGTTAGCTCACCCAAATGTTTGACATTTATTGTTTGGCAGGGCCTTTAAAGTTCATTAATTTGCTAGATCTTAAGTTCACGATCCCCTTTACTGTACATGCAGTGGGGCAAATACCACCTGTCGACATCTCATTCATTCTCATTGTGTCAGCTCCCATAAGTTGCCTGACGCTCAGTGGTAGAGCACATGTTTTCTACTTAGATAATTTCAACAGATGTTAAGAGCATATGCATTTTATTCTATGTGTACCTATGTTGAATGCTGTAGAATATGTTAAATGCTGTAGAATATGTTATCATATATTTAAAATAACCCATTAATAACCCAGACTTGAATGGGGCTCGAAGCCATGGCTGTGCGATTGCACGACACCACTACTCTACCAGCTTAGCAACCAAGTTAACTGGGAGCCTGGTCACGGAATTGCATCCCGTAAAAGGTCCAAAGTTGAAAGATTGAGTGCTTTAAACTATTATTGGAATGTGTATATATTAAACTGTGGAAATTGGAATTCATGAAAAATAGAGTCGATGAGCGAAGTTAAGCAGAAGCTTAATCACTCTACGTTTTTCTTGATCATCTACATCTACATGTCCCAGCACTTGGCAAAGTCCCTTTTTGACTTATGGCTTTTTCTGCCTTGGTGACCTCATACACAATAAGTCTTTTTAGAGACATCACTGCCAAGCCGGCCACTTTAATTTGCTGGAGAGAGCAGGACAGCAAAAACACCTGGGACTCCATCCCCTAGTCTTCTCCAATAGTGTGGGGGTTCTTTTATGAACATAGAAGATATTTGTGAGACGATGCCAACGGTTTATAGTCCCTATCCGAGAAGACCTGAATGTCTAACAATTTGCATATGAAATTACAAAGGCATTGCTTTCTCCTCAGTTATTTTAAGATCCTGAGTGTTGATCCAGCCGAGGTTCGAACCCGCGACCTCCCACGTGACAGCCCGATGCCCAACCAACTGAGCATCATTCATTCGTTCATCTCTTACTGAATATAGTGACGAGCTCCCAGTTGGCTTGATAGCTCAGTTGGTAGAGCTGTGCAGTGCGATCGCACGGTTCGCGCCTCGTTCAAGCCTGGGTTTTTTTCCAGGCTTTCTTTTGCAACTTGCAACTGCTTATTAAAGACCCATGTTCACCCAAAAGGTATTGCACGCCGCGTTGAATTTCACGCGGATGGAAAATCCGAAAATCACCGGCGAGTACCCAATCAAAACGCTGCAACTATTTCAAAACAACGACACAAGTGTCTTTTGGATGAACATGGGCCTTTAAGTTGCTGGTTAAATGCGATGATCTCCAAGATCTCTTTTACCCGTTTTGTTGAGTCACTCATTGGGTAAAATTGTACCATCTCATTTATGTGGCACCAATTAACTTCTCGGTCCGTCATCACTGTGACAGGTCGATTATTGTGAGGACACTTTATATATAATGTTTGAACTGCAGTCCAAGCTGAAATGATTTTGATATTTTTGCGCCCAGGGAAACATGGATTCAAAACAAGAAGGTGACAAAGACTCTTTGGAACTGAAGACAACAAAATGGCGAGTGGAGAATTCCTGGGGCGAGGAGAAAGACAAACCAGGATATCTAATGATGACGGATGAGTGGTTCACTGAGTTTGTCTACGAGGTTGTTGTGGATAAAAAATATGTTCCAGCTGATGTAATGGCGGTGTTGGAGGAAGAGCCAATTGTGCTACCGGCATGGGACCCCATGGGCTCTCTTGCCTGTGCCTCTTGTAATCAAGGGGACCATCAATGTCATTTGTGATTTTAATAGTAATTCTTCACCTGGAACTCAGGCTCCCTCTCAGGGCCAAATTAGAAAAGAGAGAGAGCCTGAGTTCGAGGTTGGAGTCAAACTAGTTTTAACTGTCGTCATATACACGATAAATTACTCTGCTCTGATCGACTAAAAAAGACTGCAGCTCTCATGTAAAGCCCCGTGCGAAAGGACGCAACAATGTTGACCAAGAACTGCCAACATTGCAGGGTGTTACTTACTGCGTCCGTTTGCACACCCACTCTGTTCCATAACGTTGCGTGAAGTTTGAAACTGCTCAAACTTTTGAGTCAACAACTCCACACATTTCTTTTTTTCCGTGATTGCCGAAGCGTAGCGCAACAATGTTGGATTCCTTTACACAGCTCTTTCATCAATGTTGGGGTCACGCACGCGCATGACATATGGTCTCCATGGAGATATCAATGCATTAACCTTTTGAACAATCTCGTCCCCAGCGCCCACGTGTGTTTTGGTCAGCGCCAAGACACGGTGCTCTGGAATAATTAATTTTCAGAACTGTGTTGATAAGCTTACTGTTTATCAAACTGCTCAAGCGTAATCTACTGAGTGTAAAAATAGCTTTTAATTTACGAATATGTCACAAAAAATCTCCCAACTAAACTTGTAAACAGGAAGATTTGTCGCTGCTGTTGTAAACCGTTGAGTTTTAATCATCGCTTTTTGGTGAAACCGGAACTCCTAAAATCTTGGAGTTCCGGAAATAGATTATTCCAGAGCTCCGTGTCTTGGCGCTGACCAAAAGACACGTGGGCTCTGGGGACGAGATTACGTTTTGAAATCAAGATGGTAGCCGAATTTTGTAACTTTACAATGTCTTATGGGTCGTATCATTCCCATAATACACACTACACGTGCTTACATTGTTGCATCTATTTGCACGGAGCTTAACAAGGGTGCAAATTTGTAACACGAGTGGATATGACGTTTTGATCGACAGAGATCTGTTTCAACCAATCAGTTGAATGAGTTTCATAAACAATTGAAGGGCTTGCTGGTACTTTTTCATTTGTTTTGCTTTTCTATCTTTATACCTTGTTTTATGTATATTATTAGCCCTGCGGGCTCGTGCAAATTTGCTAGTCTGAGAAATGTACTCATGCTTATTTCTACCAAACTTGAAATCATGTCATCAACTATACTAATTTCGCATTTGCTTCTGTCTTATTCTCCAAAGAATCGGTTACCAAGAGTCACTAAAGGCGTCAACATCGATCATAGACAGTATTCATAAATGGTTGCCAAGAAACTATTAAAAGCTAACCTTAAACTTTTGTTTAGGCCTAATTAGGCCTAAGGTTAGCTTTTATGCAGGTTTAGGATACTTTTTGTGTTCGTATCCTTACCCTTACCCTGACCCTTGGTCTTACCCTTACCCTCGTTTGAGAAACGCCAATTTTGTGTGTGCCAGTTAGTCCAACAAGCATCGTTCTAAAGCAACTTTTGTAGTTTGTCAACTCCTATCAAGGCTAGTTGGTCTAGAATATTAGAACAAGGACAATAGAATAATGTATTGACAACCATCTATGAATATGGTCTATGATATGTAACCGAAACACGAAAAAGTTGCCTAAGAAGAGAGTTCAGTTTCTGGGGAATACGCTCAGTAGCCGCCTTTATGTTAAGGAGGTTCAAACCAGTTTCTCAAGATCTACTTCACTCTACCAATGAAATGAGTGCAGAATTTGGCTTACCGTGTAAATAGATTCTTAAAATCTTGTTTTCCCAAGCGAAGCAAGCTCGAGGAACTTAAGCAAACTCGCCAGCATTTTAGCCATAAGTACCTTTTGATACGACGACTTTAATTAATGTTTCGGTGCATGTTGTCTGTGCTTTTTCTTGGGTCGCTAATGAAGATTTCTTTCAGCCTCGTTTTGAAAGCGAGGCCAATTCAAAGTCTGACGTCAGACGCACGGCGACATGATATCGGTTTGTTGAACATTAGGGATAGGCTGTTGGTAATAGTGCACTTTTATTG
>NC_090879.1:12219784-12224784 GCF_036669935.1 Montipora foliosa
CGTGAACTCGTCTATAAACTTGAAACTTAAGGATGTTTTCTAGTACACTGTCAAGGAAAAAGGAAAGGAATGGAAATTTATTTAAGTGTCTAGTCCTTCTAGCACTGAAGCACTAATTGGGGACACTGTAAATTGAAATTAACAATTAACACAAATCAAGTCAAATGTTGGTTTTTGAGGAGAGGGGAAAGCGGAGCACCTGGAGAAAACCTCTCAGTGCAGAGTAGAGAACCAACAAACTCAACCCACATATGACCCCAAGTCTGGGAATCGAACCCGGGCAACATTGGTAGGAGGCAAGTGCTTTCACCACTGCGTCATCCCTGCACCCCTAAAACATGCACATACAGTGCATCTACATACAGTGTGTGTATGTATACATAATTATTGGAAATGTGCATACATTGACGGATGTTCCTTTGCTTGATTTTGGAAAGCAGTGGCAACTTGATTTTGGTGTTTGTGTGCTTTCCTCATGGTGATTTTTTAACTCACCAGGACAAGAAATCACCGAGGATGGTGGAATTGGCTTAATTGGTACATTTTCAAAGGGAATTTGTCTCCTTTTCAACAAGTGATTTGCTGAAATGGCAAATAAGAATGATTCCACCCTTTTGTGACAAGTGTCGCACAATGCGCAAGAAAGACCATCATCTGCCTGGACTTTTTGATCGAAAACTTCTTCTAGAAAATATTCTCAAAAATTCACCATGAAGGTTTCGCTTTCTCTTTTTGTTAACAAAAACTTAAGAACACACTCGACAACAGTCGACTATTTCTTTCGGGTGGCTCATCCTGAACAATATCGTGAAGAGAACATGAGTTCGATAGCGTTGAATTTGGCGCGCATTGAAATAAAGTTGTGCTGCGTGCTCGACATACCAGTGTGGTCCGTGCGATCAAGAAAAATTGTCTAAAATTCTTTCTGGAATTTCCCAAACAAAAGGTCTAAAATTCTTTTAGAAATGTCTAAAATTCTTCAAAAACTCTCTAAAATTCCCGAAAATTCTTATAAAGTTAGTTTCTCATAGTGCAAAGTTTGCCATATGCATATTTGCTATCAAGCAAAGATCCAGATTCCGAAACTACGGTGAGAAACCGCTGGTTAGATGCACTGTAGGACCCCTTTTGGTGAATAACCGCTGATATAAGGAATGGATATGAACGGACTGACCCCTCTCCTGGTAGGATGGAATACAAAAAAACACGTTTTGTCAACGTTTTTCCCTGTGAAAAGTTTCCAGCATGTCAGGTGAAAGTTGAAATTGCTCTAAAATTCTCGAAATTGTCAATTTTTTTCTAAAATTCCCGAGAGTTTCTAAAGTTCTTTTTGATGTCTAAAATTCCCAAAAAAATTCCGGAATTATGTAGCTAAGCCTATTTCAGCCACAGCAATTGATGCAAGAAATCTAGAAATGCCTCAACCAGGAAAAGGGGACAGAATAAAAATATGTTAGATCAAAATTAATCACTGCTATTTTAATGCACCTATCAATGTTAAGGCCCAGGGTGGGGGGGGGCGGGCTACCTACGGGAAATTGACTCAGAGAGCCTTCCCCTGGGTTGGGATTTTGACATGTAGGCATTGCCCCATGGTCGGGAATTTGACATGTCCGCCATCTTGGAACACCGAGAGAACCTGGAGATGAGTTATCCTCAACCTTGGTTTTGATGGGACTTACCTTGTTTTCCTGATTTTTCTGGACACCGTGGTTGAAAGAAAGGTAAGCGAATCCGTCTTCAGGGGTAGATCCATACCGGTTTCCAACGTTTTACGGAAGTCGGTCAGAAACATGGGAAAGGGGACTTTGGAGAGTTAAAATCTGAAATCTTCCCGGGGGAGTATGCCCCCGGACCCCCCTAGAAACTATTTCGGGTCCTAGCTCTGCCCCTGGTCTTGTTTTTTTGTAAATAAGGTCCATCCCTTCTATCAGTCCTTGCTGGAGTGTTCACAAGTACGAGAATGTTTCCTTTTACTTTTTTTTGTGATTACCTTTTGGATCATTTCTACATATTCATGAATTTTCCACTCTATCATTGTGCATGCTTGATTGATTCGAAAGCTGGTTAATATTGTTCATGTTGTTTTGCTAAATGTTAGGGTCTTGTTCAGTACTGTGAGCAGCGGAAAGGTTTCGTGTTACATGACAAATTTCCATCAGCTGTTAAAAGGGAATTTGAAATCGACAGTGAACAACATTCATTCGTGTTCGAAAAGTGAGAATCTAATGAAAAAAAAGTTACTCCAGGGCAGGAATGTGATGTTCCGATGGTTCCTGGGGGTGGGGGAATTTGACAGTCTGTAGGTGCCCAGGGGTGGGAAATTTGACGCTAGCTTCCACGAAAATGTCAAATTCCCCTGGGTCAGCCCGCGCCCCCCACCCTGGGGCTTAACATTGATAGGTGCATAATTAGGTGAATTGGGGAGGACATCTTTGAACAAAATCTCGCACACTTGGAAATACAATACTATAACGATACCTGCGAAAGGTCCAGCGTATTTCTCCACCGATATTCCGAACGATTCCCTGTACATTTCGTGCTGTGATTGAGACAATTCTAACCCTCGAGCAAACCGTTGCTGAACGAACCAGGCGAGTATGGCGGTAAAGTTATTTCCGTGTAAGAACACACGAAACGACTTCACGGCCTGCTGACCTCTGATTGGGCAGAAAAACACATATAATTTCTGGCACCAATCAGAATAGACCATATTCGTATTCTCGGTATTGGACTGGAACTAGCTTGCAATAGAGGCTAATGCAGGGGAATCTTTTCAAATGCAAATACTTTTTAATATATTCCCCCGCATTAGCCTCCATTGCAAGCTAGTTCCAGTCCAATACTGAGAATACGAATATGGTCTATTCAGAATTATCCCGACTGTTTGGGAACTTGCCCCCAGGGGCTCTTCTCGGTCTTCTATGCTTTTCTTCGTCGTCATTTTCTTTCGCCTGTTTAATTAGACTTCCTCTTGCCTTCGCGATCTGCCTTATGGTCTCCGAGGATGGTTTCCGACAGGACCAAGAGGATATGAGGTAAATGAGCGAATCCCTGTACCCCCATAACAATTATTTGATTCTCAGAGAGTCTGAACATTTCCAAAACACCGCATCGCACCGCTGTAGCTAAAACTGTCTTCCAAAAAAATGATATTGGAACAACAAGTTTGTTCACGGAGTCCCTCAGTGAATAATTAGTAACGTCAGATCGATTGATAAATACATCGCTTTAATACTCGGATGTAAGACCATTTAAGGATTTAACAGCCAATTTCTGTAAATATCGAGAATCCGTGGTCACTCGTCAAATTTCGAATTTCTTTATATTTTGCCTAATTAACACCTATAGTGAGCTATTTTCGAAAATAGTATCCAAAGTTCTCGAAGCGCTTAATTTTTTCACAAATCGAGGAAAGTTCCGAAAACGCCATTTTAGCGCCCTGTCACTTCCAGAAATAGAGTTATGTAGTGCATTTTGTTATCGCTCGTGTACATAAACGCGATCACAGCTATCAATGCAATTTGGGCATATCGTAACACATTTCTTGGTCTTTCCAAAGTATAAATTTGAAAAGATGCTAGTAAATATTTGTTTTTGGCTGTTAGAAAAACCTTAGTACAAACGGTTGAGCGAGAATGAGTCAATTGATCTAAATTGCACATCCCCCAAAAGCCCACTGGTACATGTAATTTGACGTTGAAACTAGTATTTCGTTGAAGTGCATTCTTTGTGCTATGCTGTGTTAAAATTTCTTCCGCGGCCTGACAAAAGTGTGCCGTCGAGAGACAGAAACGTGAAGTCAATTTTTGCATCGCGACCATTCTTGAAATTAACACGGAACTTGCCTTCTCCGAACCACGGCCTCATCAAGAAACGAAACTCTGCCAAAGAAAATACTTTTTTTACTATTCTGAACGGCCAAAGAATACTGTACTATGATAACATTGCTGGAGAGTGATAACCTTCATCTTAAGTTTTGGCAAGGTTAAAGTAGGTGATGAAGTATTGTCTGTTGTGTAACTCTATGCTGATCGGTACGGTGATTTCCAAACAACGTTACACTCGTTGTAAACTGCTTCTTTCTACCAGCTATCACCTTTTTTAAAAAGATATATATGATGCGATGATATTAATTCCGATTTAGCTAACATTTATGGGTGCAGACACATTTCTGTGCTTTTTGCCCCTAAGGGAAATTTTTCACATTATTGCGTGACGTGATGTTGACCACACCATTAACGAAAACAAAGCTCGTTCAATAACTGACTAAATTTTGCAACAGTGTTCGAGTCGACTAGTCGATATAAGGAAACCAAAGCTTGGAAGAGACCTGTAATAATCAGTTGTTGAATTCGATTCCATGGAGATCGCTAATCGCTCAAACGTCGGGGAAACTGTGACAAATTCCATGATACTACTCCAGCGACTCTAATTTGATAATTGCGCAATTTTCCGTACCAAGCAAACGGTATTTTGGTTTAAAGTATCTGGCTCGAATTCCATGTAGGGTCGTTTGATTTCGTTTTTTTGCATTATTTTTGGTAGCAGTTGGAGGAGGGTTGGTGGACTGGTTAGACTGAGTGGAATGGGAGGGTACAGGGTTGCAAGACAATTCTGTGCAATTAACCAAGGAATTGTTGTGCAAGGTAATTAAAACAAATGTTTCTGTTCAGAAGATTATTCACCTGCCTTTACCACCACTCCTCAATTAAATCTCTCTCGCGTAATCCATATGACGATTTTCGTTTTTGAAGGCCACGAAATGGAATAGAGAAAAACAGCGGTATTTTTGCTAATAATAGGGAGTTCGAGGAACGAGTACGACAACGGCATAGTCGAAAAATGCGTCAAAAGAACACAATGGCTTTGCACTTGAGTTTAAAAAAAAATAAGATTTCACATTTACCCACTAACACATAAATGCAAACTGATTTCGGTCGTTTTATTCTTTTTCTTTACTTAAACAATGGCACACCAAATAAGGGATCATTCGTAGC
>NC_090879.1:12229784-12249784 GCF_036669935.1 Montipora foliosa
GGTCAACATCACGTCACGCAATAATGTAACAAATATCCCTTAGGGGTAAAAGACACAGAAATGTTTCTGCACGCTAAAATGGTAGCTAAATCGGAATTAATATCATCGCATCATATATATCTTTTTAAAAAAGGTGATAGCTGGTAGAAAGAAGCAGTTTACAACGAGTGTAACGTCGTTTGGAAATCGCCGTACCGATCCCTGGTGAAAATCTTTGAAGGATCTTTGAAGATCCTTAAAGACTCCTCAAAGATCTTTTTGAGGATCTTTCTAAGGATCTTTTTCCGAATCCTCAAGGATCCTACCTAGGATCCTTGAAGATCCTTAAAGATCTTAGCTTTTCTTGCCAAGATCCTTGAAGGATCCTCATAGGATCTTCGCAGGATCCTTGAAGGATCTTTAAAGGATCTTCAAAGATTTTCTAACATTGAGGACTCTTGGGATACTTCCTCAAGATCCTTGAGGAAATTATCAGGATCTTGCAAAGATCTTACCAAGATCCACACACAAAATCTTGGAAAGATCCTCAAAAGAATCCTTAAAGATCCTCAAAGAGTGACTGAGGATCTTACAAGGATCTTAAAAGGATCCTTGAAAGGTTCTTAATAAAATCTTTGACAAGATCCTTAAAGATCATACTAGGATCTTTCGAGGATCTTTCTAACAGCCAAAAACAGATAATTACTAGCAGCTTTTCCAAAATAAGTTTATGCTTTGGAAAGACCAAGAAATGTGTTGCGATATGCCCAAATTGCGTTGATAGCTGTGATCGCGTTTATGTACACGAGCAATAACAAAATGCACCATTTGAACTTATTTCTGGAAGTGACATGGCGCTAAAATGGCGTTTTTGGAACTTCCCTCGATTTCAGAAAAAAATAAGCGCTTCGAGATCTTTGGATACTATTTTCGAAAATAACTCACTATAGGTGTTAATTAGGCAAAATATAAAGAAATTCGAAATTTGACGAGTGACCACGGATCCTCGATATTTACCAGGAGGGAGGGGGCGACTCTATTGTTTTCAATGACTATCCTTGACCGACTCATCACTGCCAGTGTGACGTCACATAGCAACGAAGAGCGCTTCGCTTGGCTTGCTCCCGCTATCAGCGTGGGGACGCCATTAAGGGAAGGACAACAGAGGTCAATAAGGCTAATTCCAACGCTAATATCGCTTTTGTCCGCTAATTGATCGTAAGTGTGAACTCTTTGCTATTGTTATTGTCTTTGTATGTAAACTGTTTCTTGTTTTGTGAGAGCGTGTTTCTGTAATTTTGTTGTATTTGTCGCGGGTTCAGTGGCGGGACCGCCAGCTTGCCTTCGGGACAGTCATAAGTTGTCTAAAACATCCACCTTTTTTCTGAAAACGGTTGAACCAATGTTCTTCAAAATAGGAGGTTTTATTCCTTGATAATACACGCTTCAATTCTGTGTCATTACGTGCTGGTTGAATAAGCCGTTCTTCATATCAATCTGTTTGCGTGTCGAGGTGTTGTTGTTTTTTCGATTTCAACCAGTTTCTCTGTTCTGGAGTGCTTCTTTTGTCAGTTGTTAAGCACGTTCACAAATATTATTGGCATTTCAGTTACGTTAAGTTGCTGTTTTTGGCTTTTTGTGGCGAATTTCGTTTGGTTTTATTAGTGTCTGTTGCAATTTGTTGGCTTTGTTAGAGTCTGTTGCAATTTTTGTTGCCTTTTTGTGTGAATTTCTGTTGGCTTTTGCCGTTTGTGCATGTGGCATCTGTTGTTCCGGTTTTTGAGTGCAGCAGAGTTGAGTTTTTGCAGTGATTGAATTTTCTGGTAGTTGCAATCATTGTATCGAGTGCCTCTGGTTAAATTAAATTGCTGTCAGTTTCTCTAGTCTGTATTTGGTTTGGTGCTGGTTGGCCCTATCAATTCTCTGTTAAAAATATATGTACATGTATTTAATAATCAAAGTGAACAACATATACATATTGTGGATATACTTAACAAACGTTCAGTGAAATAAAGTAGAATATAATAGAGTACAATTAAAATAATTTAGTGAAAATATACTGTAGTTGTAAATATTAAAAAATTGAAAATGAACAAAAATATTGCATTTTTTATGTTAATGGTGGCAACATGTTTGCTTTATGACTCACTCTTTGACTTAACTTGGCTTTTTCCTCAAGGATGTCATTACATTTTCTATTTTGTGGGTTTTCATGTTGTTATTGCTGCTATTTCCAAAGCCTTTCTCAACTTTTCAAGGCTTCCTCTTAGTCTTTACATCCCATCCAATTCTCATGTTCTAGACAATAAAATTAAGGTTCACTCCACTGGAGCATGGCACATGCTCTACTTAACCAATCGAAAGTGGTTCAGCGTTGTCTGTACTCTTATCGACAATGATATTCATCATCACAGTGGTCAAAATGTTGTGGACTCACGAGGCGTAGCGGAGTGAGTCTACAACAACTTTTGACCACTGTGATGACGAATATCGTTGTCGATAAGAGTACAGACAACAATGAACCACTTTCGATTTGTTTTTTACCACAATATTCAACGCCAAAGAAAGTTTTTATTTCAGAGCGTGACCAAAATCACAACTCAAAGAAATAGCAAGCGTTGTCTATAACTTTCTCGCAATATAATTGGTTTATTTCCCAAAATGAGCGCTCCTGATTGGCTATTACATTGCGTGACACATTGACGCAAGCATGACGAGAGCAGCGTTGTCTAGACTCTTATCAACAACAGCAAATTATCCAATCAGATTGCGAGATTACAAGCAATTGTGGTGAAAAATAAAATTGTTCCAAATTTGAGTGTGTTGGGAAGGTTGCTCTCTCTTTTGTTGTGCATGTTTTTATTACAATTCAAAGTAAGACCAGTCTACAACACCAACCTTAATTTATTGTATTCTGTTTTCACTTTAATTTGTGTTATTGTGACAATCGGTGTGCTACTTTTCTCGGAAATGTTGTACAAAATATGCTCAAAGCAGATATATAAGTACAGTGGAACTCTGAATTATTTACTGGACAGACAACATTATTTCCTACTGCTATTATTTTGAAATTATTTTTGTCTCTGTTTGACCACCCAGTTTATAAGACTTGTTTAAATGTCAAGCAACTATCTAAATTTTCTCTGGTGCAAGATTTTTGGAGTCTAACATCAAAGTTTTTACTTTCCATTATTATGCTCAAGTGCCTTTTTCTTTTTCATAGCATTTTGTTAAATATTGATACAACTCAAAAACTGGTTGTGAATGATAAGCTTATTGTTCTGCACCTATGTACCTAGTTCCCACTGCTCTCATTTTGATCACATCTGCCCTTCCCTATCCATTGTTGGTAGTTTCATTTGTAGTTAGTGTAATAGCAGTAGGGGAAAACTTTGATGCAAGCTAGAAACAAACTACAGAAATGCCATTGTTTTTTCCAATTTTTTATCTTTGCCTTGGTCTCCTGTGGAGTTATCCTGCTTTAAACCTGCTTGAATTTCACCACCCAGCATTTCTCCTGAGTATGTTTTTTAGGTAAAAAAGATTTGAGTCATCTATTTTAGTTGAAGATATAACAGGAAAGTCGCATTCTTTTACCTTTGCACCAATTGCTACTATATTTGACTTGAGATCACAAGTTAATTGTAAATTAAATTTAACAAGTGATTTTTACTGGTTATCAAGCCGTGGTAAACCTCTACATGATTTCACACCATTAAATGAAATAAATGGGGCTGTAATTATGAATGGACGTTTAATTGGAGGTGTGCAATGTTGTCTATCGAGGTGTAAAAATGAGGCAGGATGTCGTAAATTTGATAGCATGATTGGGCAATATGAAATCAAATGTAGCCCTCATGACTTATCAGGTAATACAGAAAATTTTAAGAATCTCAGGGTATGTGATAAGGGGCAACCCTAAAACCCGGAATCCGGAATCCGGAATCACAGTACAATACAGAGAGTAAAAACTATCCTAAACATTCATAAAAGCTAACCTTAGGCCTAATTAGGCCTAAAAACGTTTGTTTAGGCCTAATTAGGCCTAAGGTTAGCTTTTATGAATGTTTAGGATAGTTTTTACTCTCTGTATTGTACTGTGATTCCAGTTTCCAGATTCCTGGTTTTAGGGTTGCCCTGTGATAAGCATTACATCAGTGTATCATCCAGGGGGCACAAGCCTGCAAAGGGAAAAAGTTCGTCAAAATCCCGAAGTGATACCCAGCGTGGCATTCTGAAGGTAAATCCATGTGTTGTGATATGTTCACAATGCAGTAATGAGGTTTGCCTTTCCAGTGACATTCCCTGTAAAAGACAAAAATAAGAGTATTTGATAAACTGTTTACAATGGCATGCAACTTTTTAGATGAACAAATGGAAATAAAACAATTTTGCACAATGACCTATATACATGTATATCTACAGAACCTTGTAATGGTTCTATGGTGCCTTACATATGTATGTCATGTCAGCCTTTCTTTTTGAAATCTGTCAAAATAGAGGCCGAATACAAGGAAGCAAAAACTATGTTTCAAGAAAAACAAGGATGTTCAAATCCATCAAGCTAGTCTGATCTTGCCAAAGAACATATTCAAGTACAAGATGAATATGACCATTCCATTCCCAGATCAAATTATGCAGTTGATGAACCACAAGGCAAATATGGTTTGACCATTTCAAAATTAACAGCAGGGATTTTTAGTGAAGGTTTAAACGAGCTTCTGAAAGAATGCAGCCCTTCAGTAAACATACATGTAGGTGAGGGATGTTATGCTTATGGGGTGCCTCAGCACACTGATGTACAGTATATACAACCTTTCAATCTATCCTTCCAGCTATCTTTCCATGGACAGCAACATTCTCAAGTTCAAAAACAACCCAGGACAATCTTAAGGTTGTCCTTTCAAAACCAAACACAGCAAATGGTGTTGAAATACTGTACCTATGTGGAAAGAAGTAACATTTTTCCTTCCCACCAAAATCTCTATTGCAACAAATTCTCACTAGAGTAAAAATTAATATACTTCAGTTTGATGCACACTTTCACCTCATAAACGACAAAAGTCTGGTTTTAGAAATAGCAGAGTATGTTAAGGTTAGACTTAAGTTTACAGTATTTGCTTTAAAATGTAAATTATATTTTTTTTCCTTAAGCTTAATTAGGCAGGAACTTACACCGTATCGCGGCGCCTCTTTCTCCACGGCCACTCCAACTTTGAAGGGATTGATATGAAGAACCACAAGCGCTGGAGGGCTGAAATTCGGAGTACACAAAGCCCAGCATATCTTTTGCCGAACCTCCTATTCCTGTGTCAAAACAACAGTGCGTCGCTGTGTTCTTGTCCTCGAAAGGTCAACCGGCTAACAGACTTGCTCGATAAAATTCCTTGTTGGTAGCAAGTTTCAGTCAAATTATCGAGGTATTGAATGTTTTTGGCTCACAGAAAATACCAAATTTAACTAACTAAATATAGTAGAAACTTCACCATTACCGATTACAGAAATTGAATCAGTTTTTCCAACGAAAATCCTACATTTTCTAACGTCTCTTCGATTGCCAATTTGCGCGCCATTTTGAATTTCATTCAAGCGAAACGTGACGTCATACTGGCAGTGATGACTCGACCAATGTTTACCTTAGAGACGCCCCCTCCCTCCTGATATTTACAGAAATTGGCTCTTAAAGACCATAGTGGTTTTCTGTTATCGAAAATTGCCTCCGTGTGGTAACTTTCGACACTCAGTAATCACAGTCAAAACCCGTTTTTATTTCACAGTACTCGCAGATGTACACTAGTTTCAAAAAACAAGAACAATTTCAAAGATCAAATGTCAACTATATAATTCTACATTGTGAACAAAGTGACAGAAAGCTAATTAAATGTCAATCACGGCTAACAGTTTCCGAAACTGTTGCCTAACCAACTTTCTAAACTCAAGGATATAGTAAGAAACAGCAGAAAGACGATCTTTAGTAGAAAGTTGATTTTTATTCTGATCAACAATAACAAATTTGGTTTTTCCCTATGGCCAAAGCGATCTTCTAAATGCAAATTCGGTGCTTCCTTTTGGAGTTGGGATTCGGCCTCGTTAGGGTGCTTAGTTCGATTTCGACCTTTTGGGTGCTTCGTGCTATGTTCTTCGTTTTTTTCGATACTTACCCTGCCGTAAAGCCCTGAGACCTGAGAGCAGAATAAATAAATAAGCGTGCTGGTTCAGTTTAGCTAGATGTGCATGTTTACTGGCAGTAAAGGCCGGTACACACGAGGGAGCTTGCTCCTGAAACACGCTCCCGAAACACGCTCCCGGGTAAGTACCCCAACCAGTACACACGAAGGACACGACGAGGGAGCTGAGTGATGAAACACCCCGATTGGGGCATGGGAACTGTTGTGGATGAAAAAATAAGCCAATTTGATTGGCCAACTTGAGACACGTCATGTCACGGCAAGAAATTTTCAGTACACACGAGGTAGCTTGTTCCTGAAACAGACTCGTACAACAGATTTGCCCCTGGAGGGCAAAAGTTTTGTTGCTCAACATATTTTTCGCTAGAAATCGTTGGTGCAGACGAGGGAGCTTTGCTCCGGGAGTGTGTTGCAGGAGCGTGCTGCGGGGGCAAGCTCCCTCGTGTGTACCGACATTAAGGCTCATATCTAAATCTTTGGGTATTTTTAAAGCCGGAGACGTTTTTTCTTTTATCTTTTAATACCGGGCATAATTTCATTTTCCGTTTATTTGTGATAATGCTGGAGTCAAAACAACGTGATATCACAGAGCTGATAATAGAATGATTTCCGCTTTATATTCAAAACTGCAACTGAACAAATAACTTTCCGTGCATTCGCCAAGTAAACAAGATTCTTCCAAAAGTGTTTTCTTGTTCTTCTGTAATCTCTGTATTGTTTAAACGCAGTCTTTTAAATTATTTGCAAAAGGTAAGTTAAGTACTCCATAGGAGCAATCAATTCTATCCGAACTTTGCTACTTTGAAACAAAACATTTATGGTCAGATTGTTAGTCAAGATCAGGTTGGCTCAAAAGATGCTCTTCTGTTTGCTAAGCTTATCAAAAAATAACCGTGTCACCATATCACTGTATCTTAGAACTCGATTAAAAAAAAAAAAGCGTGAGTTTCTTTTTAAAGTTTAATTCATGCTAAATGTTTTAGATTAGTTTCACACTGTAACAAAGGAACGGAAACGAAATGTATGTTTCTAGTACATTGAGGCAAAGAAAGCAATTTGTGAGGTACGGACCATTCCAAGGAAAAAGAGTATTTCCATTTTGTTATTCGTGTTTCTTTTTTTTTCCTTTTTATTAAATCAGACTGCAGATTTCGTTCTTTGGTCGTGCTGTAATTACTATGCTGTGTCTTCCTGAGTGACTCACTGTGGAAAAAAGGTCAGTAATTTTCAAGTTCGTCCTAATGATTGTAAATACTTTAATACTTCAAGAGTATTGAAACTAGCGATGTTTGCTTGACTATACCGGTTCGCCAAAGGCTGATTGAAATTCAGGACGAATTAACAATATCCTAGACCTGCAGGCTTTACAAAACAACCGTTACGCTTGTTTGAATTGAACAAAAGTTTCAGCCGCGCTGCAGTTAAAGTGCTACTATGATCAAAAAATCATTTCCTTGTTTTCTTTAGATTTTCAGTGTGTTTGCGTAACACCTCAGTGGCAAAATTTTGAGCTTGGATATTTATCCAAAGGCTTTTTACTTTGAGTGTAAATTTTAGATTTCACGGTCCGCCAATTCTTAAGTTCAAAACTGACCGATGGGACATCAGAGGGTTGGATCTAGGGAAAGTGACATCATTTTCTCACCAGCTTAAAATGCAGTTCATTTTATATGCAAAACACTAGTTTAAAAGTCTGAAAGCCCGAAACTCCGGTGCTGCATATTAATTAAGCCTCGTACAGACCCATTGCATTCTTAAATTCATGAGTCTTTGACGTTATTTTCTCCTCGATCCAGCTCTCTCAAAAATTTCAAAATTAGTAATCGCGGACCATTAAATTGGAAAATTCTAGTTAAAATAAACAGGCGTCTTTTGTAAATCAAGGCTTAAAACTTGGGTCACGTAGTGTTTAGCTAACATAGTTTTGAAATCCAAAGAAAAAGGAGAATTGATTTTTGGTCATAGTAGCACTTGAAGTATATCTAAATTCTCATCAGTGGAGAAGTAAATCATTGATTGGTATTAGCTTACGTCCTGCTTCGTGGTAAACTTTAGTTTTTATCGCACACTTTCTTGTTCTTTTTTAAGTTATTCGAAAACTCCATCGCTACATGACTATTTAATTGTCGCTATTGTTTATTTGTGACAGTTCACTGTCCCGCCTTGTCGATACAACTTATACATTTGATAGCAAAATCTTTCTTTCTGGTCTCTTCAGTTACCTTAAGTCCTCTGTTGGGATGTATTACCATCCACTTACGGACGATGTTATTTATAATTTGGGAGGGGGGGGGGGGGGGGGGGAATCTGGATCTCTTTTATTTAAGCCAAAAAGATGAACTAGAGGATACATGTATGTGTTATTCACAACCAAGGCATCCACAAATACCTGACTATAACATAAATAAGTTTAGTCCATATCATGCACGCGTCAGCAATTTATTTTGAAGCGATTTAACGTAATTTTTTAGGGGAAGGGGAGTTTACAGTCTCTAATAGACCTCAATGCCCCTGCCCCTTCCCCGTCAAAAAGGCTTCGAACATAAAGTATCATGTCAATGTCTTACCCAAAGACAATGCAATTCCTTTCTACATTTGATGGACTTAATGATGTTTCACAGTTTGTAATTTTAAAGCTCCAATAGCTACAAGTAAATTCTCTAACTTGCTCAGTGAACCGCTGATCCTTGGCGTGCATTTATGAATTTGGAAGTCTGCTTGGGAAAATTACAGTCATTAAATGTCTTGCGGTATCACAATTGGTGTATATACTTGCGCCACTTCAAACAGGCCATAAAGCAAGTAAAGAGATAAACGTGCTCTTTTATAAATTTTTAATAGGGTTAAATGCAATTTAACTTAGTTAACGACCAGGGGCAAGTTGCACAGTTTGTCTGGCGTGGCGTGGTGTTGCGTTGCATGGCGTTAGCGTTAGGGTTTATCAGTATTTTGGGGGTGTGCCTGCAGCGTTTTTAGCATGTGCGTGTGTTATTTGCATGTGGGGCTTTTCCGTGGCGTCTTCTGGCAGTTCTAGTGGTCAGCAGTTATTTTGCATATTATGCGTGCGCCTTCGCATGTCCTCGTGGTTTTGCTTGGCTCAGCGTTCAGTTTGTTGGCGCTCGTGTGCTTCCAAGTATTTCTTTTCGAGTTTTTGCGCTGTTTTACTGTCGCATAGAGATCGTGTTGGTCGGATGTCTTTTTCCCTTAGACCTGTAGTGTTTCTGTATCTCCTCCCGGTCTCCTGAGCATGTGCTGTCGCTCGTTTTTTCGTGATCTTCGCGAGTCAGTCATGGTTCTTCCACGCTAAACTAACAACAGCTTGGCAGCTGGTTTCGTCTCCACCGCTTGTACTTGTTCCCCTTCATCGTCTGTAGCATCGGTGGTGGTTACGGCGGGAACACCCTCCTCGCTTTCTGATGAGATAGCATCGGCCGTGGCGACAGCCCTCGGGAATTCACTGCCCACTATTATTGTGGCGATTCGGGACAACTCTACTCCTGTATCAAGTGCTCCACCGGCTGTTACGAGTGTTAGCTCCAGTGCTGCAATGGTCGTGGCTGGCTCTTATGCGGCGTCATCAGGTACGTTGAGGATACCGTCATTTGTTTCTACATTTCCTCCCGTGCCTGCTATCTCTTGCTCCAACTCGTCCTGCCTCGTGGATTCATTCTCTTTCCCGGTTATGTCGGCTCATGCTAGCATTTCATCAGGCTTGGGGAGTTCGTTTTTGTGCCACCATCTCTCGAGAAAGCGTTTGTTGTAGGCTCGGGACATGCGCCAATCCCTGTCAAATTGGTCTCTAAAATTACCAGTGGTCGGTTTGTGGACCTGGCTGACTTGTTGTCGGCCAGCCTTCGCGCGATTGATCAGGAACGGCATACCTTTTTGGACGGCAAGTTGCTGGTTTCTCGAAAACGTCGGCTAGTGGAAATTTCGAATATTCTGACATAGCCGGAGGCTTTCACAATTTATCAGATGGTGATGTGTGCAGCTCACCCTCACCGATGGTCAGACCTCACAAAATACAAACTGTTGATAATCCAAACGGCTCGTCATTCTCTAAATCGGGCGTGGTTGGAATACGATCTGGCCTTTCGTAGGGATGCGGCAGCAACTGGTGACTAATTTTCATCTGCGGTCTCCAGCTCGCTCTCCCAGTCATCAGTTGGTCGGCTCTTCATCTAAAACCACGTCTACTAGTCGAGGCTACAGTTCTCCCACCCCTTCCACTCCTCGTGTAATTATGGGCTTTGCCGTTGGCCATTTGGGGAATGCCACTTCCGCCATGTCTGCAGCTCATGTGATGGGGATCACCCCAAGGTTAGCTGCCCCTTTCGCAACCCCAGTCTTGTCGCCCACTTCCAGGGCAAGAAACTTTCTTTTCAATTCACTTTTCCCTTGGGACAAGTACAATGTGTATTTTGCTTGTCCGAACCACAAAACTACTTGTCCAAAAATAGACAACCACAACAATACTAAAGGGTAATATATAAACTTCATATTTCATTTTAGCTCGTAGAATTCAACCCAATCGAACTCTTTCTGCCACGCTGGTTGAAACTTTCTTATGCGCTTCGTTTCATACTTTTTCTTGTTATCTTCGCTTTTTTTCTTTTTGGAATGAACATCATTGCTAGTACCATCATCTGCATCATGTGTTTCCGGTGCTGACCTCTTTAAAAAGCTAGTAAGTGTCGACTGAGAAAAAGACATGACGCTTGAAGAAAAGCGCTGAAACTCGCTGAAACGTGACTAACAGGCACGTGCGATATCGTGAGCCTGCTATTATGTTGTACAGCAGGACTCACATGGAATTTAATGGCGGCACCTCGCACGACGAAATCAAACACACAACGTAAACAAAATGATATTTTATTTTACTTTCTGTAAGAGCTACTTATTTTTTAGAGCACTTAGGTTATTAATTACCAAAGAAAACAGGTAAGTATAGTTTCTTGACTTTTTTTGAGTTGGACCTCTACAACTCAGTCGTCCATTAGGACAACTGGCCGCAATGTGGCCATCCACCAGCAGGATCGTTCCCTCTTGTGCATGAAGTGGCGTGATAAATATTACGTGGACATGGCTCTTCCCTTTGGACTACGCTCGGCTCCATACATCTTTACCTCCATTGCAGACACGGTGGAATGGATACTTCGCCATTACTTGGATGATTTTATGACATTGGGTCCGCCAGCCTCTACGGACTGTCACTACAACTTGCAGGCGTGCATCCGGCTGTGCTCCATCCTCGGCCTCCCCCTTCACCCATGGAAGCTGGAGGGCCTCACTACACGCCTAGCCATCCTCGGCATTGAGCTGGACTCAATGACACTACAGGCCCGGCTGCTGGTGGAGAAGAGAGATGGATCATTGCACTGTTAGATACATGGTATGCTAAGTGTTTCTGCAAACGTCGCGAGTTGGAGTCCCTTATTTGTCAACTTCATCATGTTTGTACGATTGCCCCCCAGGGGAGGACATTTCTACGACGGATGATTAACTTGTTATGTACATTCAGTTGTGACGACCACCCTATTCGGCTAAACCGGGAGTTTCATCTGGACCTGACTTGGTCACGGGAACTGTTTCAGAGCTGGGACGGTCTTAGTTTCTTTTTGATGCCTGCTTGGGCCCCTCTCCCTGACTTCCAAGTCTCTTCAGATGCCGCAGACTCCCTGGGCTTTGGAGCGATTTTCAATAGCCAATGGTTCTTTGGTGCATGGTCGGCTTGTCAACAACCTCTATCTATTGATTGTAAGGAACTGTTTCCAATTGTTGTGGCAGCTCATTTGTGGGGTTCTCAGTGGTCTTCGCGGCGGGTCGAGTTCCTATGTGATAACGAGTCTGTGGTGGCTGTATTGTCGTCAGGTACCTCCAGAGATGCAGACTTAATGGTTTTGTTGCGTTACTTGGCATTGTTGACAGTGCGCCATTCATTTTCTTCTACAGCGTCATCAGTTTGTGGAAAAGCTAACCTTGTTGCGGATTCTCCCTCTCGTTTCCAGCCTCAGCGCTTTTGGCACCTAGCCCCACAAGCCGCAGAAACTCCAACACCAATTCCTCCAGCTCTCCTGACAGCGCTGCAAGTTACTTGACAGGCAGATGCCAGTTTTTTCTCACTCAGGGCCTTGCTCCATCTGCACGTCGGGTTTACTTATCCGCCCAGAGTCGCTATGCCGAGTTCTGCCGTCAGGAGGGCCTTTTGAGTCCAGAGGGGGCCCTTGTGCCAACCCACAAACAGTCACTTATGCGTTTTGCATCACTGTTGGCCGATAACCTTCATCACTTATCCATCGAGGGGTACCTCAGTGTAGTGCGGTCCCTTCACATTGAAAATGGTTTGCCTGATCCCCCTGTCAACTGTCTACAGCTGCAGCGTTTATTGAGGGGTATAAAGCGTGTACAGGGTTCGACATCCTGACTCGCCTCCCGATTACGATTGATCTCCTTCAGATCATTCAGCGTTCCTTAGACTTGAAGTTGCATGACCATATCATGCTCTGGGCAGCATGTTGCCTTGGGTTTTTTGGTTTCTTGCATGCAGGCGAGTTCACCATCTAGCGGTTAGTGACGTACAAGCGGATGCGTTGGTGGATCCTACTTGTTTTCCACATTAAGGCCTCTAAGACTGACCCCTTCTGCGTTGGCTGTCATCTACGTAGGCCGTGGTAACAGGGTTATTAGGGAGCTTAAGCTCGCGCTTTTTTGAGACGCGGACGGCAACCGGAAGGGAACATTTTGCGTTCCAGAGCAGTGCTGTCCCCAAGAGTTTTATACTCATCATCTCTAATGGAGAAAAGATACTTGGCGATGTAAATGTGGTTGTGTGAAGACAAGTCAAAAGGGAAAACAGCTCACTTCCGGTTGCCGTCCGCGTCTCAAAAACACGTGTGCTTAAGTTCCCTATTTGCCTAGTGGTGGCCCTTGGTAACTTCTTGGCTCTGCAGGGCCTGTCTCCAGGGCCGCTGTTTTGCTTTGTGGACGGTCGTCCCTTAACTCGGCAGCGGCTGTCCTCCATGGTGCAGTCTATTTTACACTCTGCGGGATATCGTGGTTCTTACTCGGGTCACAGCTACGGGATTGGTGCGGCCACTACATTTGCGGCTTGGGGACTTCCGGATCACCTCATCAAGAGTTTTGGCCAGTAGTCGAGTGATGCTTACCAACAGTATATCTGCACACCTATTGGCGTTCTGACCCAGAGGTCCAGTCAGTTGGTTTAGCGGGTAGTGCATTGACTTCGCTTTTAGCTGGAGTTGGGTGCCTCAGGTCTGGTCCCTTGGGGGGCTGTGGCTGAATGGCCACGAGCCCCCATTGCTCCGGGTTGTCCAACCTGGAGGTCCTTTCGGCATGGCGGGTGGGGCTTGTGGCCGGGTTGCGTGTAAGGCAAGCTTATGGGGTGTTCCACCGACCTGGGTTTGGGTCGTTGGTACCGGTCCCCGGATCCTTGAGCACCCAACCTCCATTTGCGACACAGGCGTTAATGGGACGAAAAAGAGGATAAAATAAAAAGAAATGTTATGATAAACGACTTTTCTGAAGGAGGACTTAAAATGATTGATATAGAGTCTTTTCATACATTTCTTAAATCATCTTGGATTAAAAAATATCTTGATCCTGAAAACACCTGAAAACAGTAGCAGCTGGAAGTTATTTTTTTTACTTGGAACTTCAGTCACATGGAGGAAAGACGATATTTTTAGGAAACCTTACTAGGAAGGACGCGCGCTGCTTCATTGAGGTCTCAGACCCTTTCATCAAAGAAATTCTTGAAATTAGGTGTGAAGCCTCCTTCACCGAAAACTTGACATCAGAGCACAGTTTTTATCTTCACATCTATGGTATAACTCACACATAAGAATTGAAAATAGACCAGTTTTTTTCCAAGACTGGTCGCTTAAAGGTATAACCGAAGTTTAAGCACATCCTAAATGATTCCCTTGCGTTTTTACCTTTGACTGCTTTTCAAGACAAATATAACCTTCAAGTTCTTCCCTTAAGTTATTACGGAATAATTTTGGCAACTAATTATCTCCGTAGGCAAAGTCAAAGGTCTATATAATGCTAGTTATGAGAGCTTTCTTTCAAAATTTCTAAAAAACTCAAAACCCTCTAGATTGGTTTATAAGAAGTTAGTATCAATAAAAAGTGAAATACCAACCCTAAGTCAAGAAAAATGGCACAAAGAAATTAATCTTGAACCCGGTAACAAAGTCAACTGGAAAGCAGCCTATGTCTTGCCCTTTACATGTACCAAGAGTTCGAAACTTATAGTCTTTAATTTTAAATTCCTACGTCGAGGACTTTCAACTAATAGTTTTCTTAAGAAAATAGGGCGTATAGATAACGAAAAATGCACCTTCTATCAACATGGTAAGAAAGCCTCTTTCATTTATTTTGGAAATGTAGCAAAAGCCATTGTTTTTGGAATAAGGTTTTTTCCTGGATGCAAGCCTGTAAAGTTGTCAGTAAAGAATATACTTCTCAGGTAGATACTTGCTCGGGACTGAGGCCAGATACCTCTAAATACAATTTGCAAATTAATTAACTTTTGTTTTTTGACAACCAAACATTTCATATGGCTGTGTAAATTTAAAGAACGAAAGCCAACTTTCGAAGCATACTTACGGCATCTACAATATAGGAAGAAGAGAAGGAAGATACAACAAAGCGAAAGAAATGGGAACCGCTATTGCTTTAAAAATAAATGAATAAATAAATAAGTAAACAAATAAATAAAGAATCCAGCACCTTGTTCTCCAACTGTACAGGTAATTCCCTTCGTGTGGAGTATAATTGGTCGCTCCTCTCAAAAAAAGAGCTCCTCTAATTTCCAATTATATTAACATATTCTGTGTTTGTGGGTGTGTTTGTGGGGGGAGGGGTGTTCGTGCGTTTAAAACTCAACATGTAGACATGTAAGGTAATTGTTCTTTTAAAACATAAAAGCATAAACTACTGTGAACACCTAGTCAACTATGATCAAATAAATGAATAGGACATTTTATGACGAGTCCTCTCCCTTAAGTTCTTCTTTGCTTAAGTTGTCATTGTGCTGGGTTCTTAGTGATAAGTGACGTTTAGACCTCCGATTAAACGAAACGCGTTTTGTCATATAGCAATTGGTAAGTCAAATGCAAAACAAGGTTGCATGAATGCGTAAAGATTCAAGAAGCAATTTTTCAGAGGGAATATTTAAAGCTCTTGTTCTTTTCAAAGCGTTAGTTCACTATTGTGCCGGCATTCTAGCTCACTCGGTTTTCATTGCCAACGCGATCCTAATTTTGCAACTGCCGAACTCGATGAGTTATTTGATTTTATTTGTATGATGATTAAGCAAGTAAAGCAGAACTGTTTTGCTCAGTGGTTGACTTCTGAAAAAAAGGAGCGTGTGATTTGGAGTTGTTAGTAAGCTGCAGTCATCCATAACCTCTTATTACTTTATGCTTCTCGCTCTGTTACTTAAACTCAAAGAGCGCATTGCCAAGGTGCAGCTCTGTTTCCTGGGAACACGTCAAGAAAATGAAATCAAGATTTTTGCCATATTTTGGCCACAATTTGCTAACAAAACAAATGGATTATTTTATTTAGAATCGTGATTTATTTCCAGCAAAGGTGAGGGCGAATGCGCCGTGTTAACCCGTTGATACCACCCCTTAACTAACCACCCAGGGAGGGGATAGGGTGAGAAAAACGTTCTCGTCTCAAAGCTAAAAAGGAAATTAAACATCAAGCGTCTTTATTTTTCTTTCCTTCCAGCTTCATCCTTGATTCGAAATTGGATCATCTCATCGAAAACGTTTTAATTGTCATTTGGTTATTGAAGAATGGTAGATAGGAAGTTGGAGGCTGTAGAGCAGCAAATGCTAGCGCTTGCCATTGCAATAAGTGTAGAAGACAGATATCATGAAGGAGTTGCTCATTTTCATCTCGGCGGTGCTTACCTCAACCTACCTGATTGTCAACAGGCCATAAAAAAATATGCACAAGCATTACATATTTTCATAGAAATAGGCTGCAAGGCTGGGGAGGGATCAACCTATAGAAATCTGGGAAATGCGTATCTTAGTCTAGGTAATTTTAAACACGCCATCGAGTACTACAAAAAACATCTTCGTATTGCTAAAGAAGTAGGGGATGGAGCTGGGGAGGGATCAGCCTATGGAAATTTGGGAAATGCGTATCTTAGTCTAGGCAATTTTAAACAAGCCATTGAGTACTACGAAAAACATCTTAGTATTGCAAAAGAAGTAGGGGATAGGGCTGGGGAGGGGTTAGCCTCCGGAAATCTTGGAAATGCTTATCACAACCTGGGTAATTTTAAACAAGCCATTGAGTACTACGAAAAACATCTTAGTATTGCTAAAGACGTAGGGAATAGGGCTGGGGAGGGATCAGCCTGTGGAAGTCTGGGAAATTGCTATCATAGTCTAGGTAATTTTAAACAAGCCATTGAGTACTACGAAAAACATCTTAGTATTGCTAAAGAAGTAGGAAATAGGGCTGGAGAGGGATCAGCCTATGGAAATCTGGGAAATGCTTATCACGACCTGGGTAATTTTAAAGAAGCCATAGAGTACTGCGAAAAACATCTTAGTATTGCTAAAGAAGTAAGTAATAGGGCTGGGGAGGGATCAGCCTATGGAAATCTGGGAAATTGCTATCTTAGTCTAGGTAATTTTAAACAAGCCATTGAGTACTACGAAAAACATCTTAGTATTGCTAAAGAAGTAGGGGATAGGGCTGGGGAGGGATCAGCCTATGGAAATCTGGGAAATGCGTGGTTTAGTCTAGGTAATTTTAAACAAGCCATTGAGTACTACGAAAAACATCTTAATATTGCTAAAAAAGTAGGTAATAGGGATGGGGAGGGAGGAGCCTACGGAAATCTGGGAAATGCGTGGATTAGTCTTGGTAATTTTAAACGAGCCATTAAGTACTGCAAAAAAAATCTTAATATTGCTAAAGAAGTAGGTAATAGGGATGGGGAGGGATCAGCCTATGGAAATCTGGGAAATTGCTATCTTAGTCTAGGTAATTTTAAACAAGCCATTGAGTACTACGAAAAACATCTTAGTATTGCTAAAGAAGTAGGTAATAGGGCTGGGGAGGGATTAGCTAATGGAAATCTGGGGAATGCCTATCATAGCCTAGGTAATTTTAAAGAAGCCATTGAGTACTACGAAAAACATCTTAGTATTGCTAAAGAAGTAGGTAATAGGGCTGGAGAGGGATCAACCTATGGAAACTTGGGAAATGCCTATTGCAATGTAGGTTATTTTAAACAAGGCATTAAGTACTACGAAAAATATTTTACTATTGTTAAAGAAGTAGGGAATAGGGCTGGGGAGGGATCAGCCTATGGATATCTGGGAAATGCCTATTGCATTCTAGGTAATTTTAAACAAGCCATTGAGTACTACGAAAAACATCTTAGTATTGCTAAAGAAGTAGGGGATAGGGCTGGGGAGGGATCAGCCTATGGAAATCTGGGAGAGGCCTATTGCAATCTAGGTAATTTTAAGGAAGCCATGGAGTACTACGAAAAACATCTTAGTATTGCAAAAGAAATAGGGGACAGGGCTAGGGAGGGGTTAGCCTCTGGAAATCTTGGAAATGTTTATCGCAACCTGGGTAATTTTAAACAAGCCATTGAGTACTGCGAAAAACATCTTAGTATTGCTAAAGACGTAGGGAATAGGGCTGAGGAGGGATCAGCCTGTGGAAGTCTGGGAAATTGCTATCTTAGTCTAGGTAATTTTAAACAAGCCATTGAGTACTACGAAAAACATCTTAGTATTGCTAAAGAAGTAGGGAATAGGGCTGGGGAGGGATCAGCGTATGGAAATCTGGGAAATGCTTATGGCAAGTTGGGTAATTTTAAACAAGCCATTGAGTACTGCGAAAAACATCTTAGTATTGCTAAAGAAGTAGGTAATAAGGCTGGGGAGGGATCAGCCTATGGAAATCTGGGAAATTGCTATCTTAGTCTAGGTAATTTTAAACAAGCCATTGAGTACTACGAAAAACTTCTTAGTATTGCTAAAGAAGTAGGGAATAGGGCTGGGGAGGGATCAGGCTATGGAAATTTGGGAAATGCGTGGTGTAGTCTAGGTAATTTTAAACAAGCCATTGAGTACTACGAAAAGCATCTTAGTATTGCTAAAGAAGTAGGGGATAGGGCTGGGGAGGGATCAGCCTACGGAAATCTGGGGAATGCGTGGATTAGTCTAGGTAATTTTAAACAAGCCATTGAGTACTACGAAAAACATCTTAATATTGCTAAAGAAGTAGGTGATAGGGATGGGGAGGGATTAGCATATGGAAATCTGGGAATTGCCTATGGCAGTCTAGGTAATTTTAAACAAGCCATTGAGTACTACGAAAAACATCTTAGTATTGCTAAAGAAGTAGGTAATAGGGCTGGGGAGGGATTAGCTAATGGAAATCTGGGAAATGCCTATCACAGTCTAGGTAATTTTAAACAAGCCATTGAGTACTACGAAAAACATCTTAGTATTGCTAAAGAAGTAGGTAATAGGGCTGGAGAGGGATCAACCTATGGAAACTTGGGAAATGCCTATTGCAATGTAGGTTATTTTAAACAAGCCATTGAGTACTACGAAAAATGTTTTACTATTGTTAAAGAAGTAGGGAATAGGGCTGGGGAGGGATCAGCCTATGGAAATCTGGGAAATGCCTCTCGCATTTTAGGTAATTTTAAACAAGCCATTGAGTACTACGAAGAACATCTTAGTATTGCTAAAGAAGTAGGGGATAGGGCTGGGGAGGGATCAGCCTATGGAAATCTGGGAAATGCCTATTGCAATCTAGGTAATTTTAAGGAAGCCATGGAGTACCATGAACACAGTCTTAGTATTTTCAAGGAAATTGGAAACTGTGTAGGACAGGGAATCGCGTGGTATTCGCAAGGTCGTGATCATGAATTGTTGGGTTCCTTGAGTAATGCACTCAGTTGTTATCGTTCAAGTATAAAACAATTTAATAAAACAAGGCATAGTCTGAAGTCAGAAGATGAATTGAAAATAAGCTTTCGTGATTATTTTCGCGTGTCATACACTGCTTTGTGGAGGACACTTTTAAAGAATGGAGAGATTGAAGAAGCTTTGTATGCTGCTGAGAAAGGTCGAGCACAGGCTTTGATGGATATTTTGAAAGATCAATACGGCATCGACCCTCAGTCATTTTCTGCACTTGCTCCGAATCAAACTCTTACAGCTGCATTAGAGGTTTTACATTCACAAGCCGTTTTTGTGGCACTTGACGAGAACAAGATCACGTTTTGGGTGCTAAGAAAAGGCGGCAAGATCACCTTTCGACAAAGTGAAATCGCGAATGGAAGTGCTGATTTGTTGATGGAAACTATTTTTAAAGGGATCGGCGTAGGGGATGGTGTCAGATGCGAGAATCGTTCATTGGATCCACTACGCAATGACCTGTCTTGCAGCAAAAAACCTATCAGTGAGAAAACAGTTCTACCATCCCTCCTTAACTCTCTACAATCGTTGTATGATGTCTTACTCGGGCCAATTGCAGACTTGCTCCAAGGAAATGAGTTAATCGTTGTTCCCGATGGACCATTTTGCTTGGCTCCATATTCTGCATTGAGTGAATCTATGAGGATTCGCACCGTTCCGTCGTTGACCGCTTTAAATGTGATCGTTGGTGCACCTGAAGACTTCCACAGTAAGACTGGAGCACTGCTTGTAGGTGATCCGTGGTTGAAGGAAGTTACTAACAAGAAAGGGGAACCCATTTTGGAACAGCTTCCGTGCGCAAAACAAGAAGTAGAGATGATTGGAGAACTTC
>NC_090879.1:12252284-12289784 GCF_036669935.1 Montipora foliosa
ATACTTCTGTTCTCATATAACTTCAACAGTCAGTATTGCTTCAATGGCGATCAAAATCACAGTGCTATAGTTGAGTTGCTGAAAATGATGTTTTATTTAGTTCTTTGAAATTGTTTTTGTTGTATGAGTGTAAGCCAGTTTGGTAAGAAAAGAAAAAAAAACACTTTTGCTGATGACCCTTAACAACAGACTTTTACCGTGACAAGGAAAAGAGACGTGACATTTGCAACATTCAAAGATCACAAAATAGAAGGGAAACGACGGGTGAAAATTTTTTGCTATTCTTCTGCATAACAAATGAATGAAATCATCAGCAATAAAGAAGAGGTTTTTCTTTTCTTGATAAATTTCCAAATTCTTTATAGGGCGTACTCCCTCGAGTTATCGGTGGCGTTTCTGGTGGCTCTGAATCCGCTGCAGAGAATTTTTTATACCTTTGCAAAGAATGTTATCTTAGCCTGCTAATCACTTTTGAGCAATAAAAAATGGGGGTCACCAAGTTCGTTTCTGAGATGTAAGCTTTTGAAGACAAAATATAATGCATTTTTTTAGACGGCTTTTTCGTTGCTATGATAAACTTTTACGTCTTATTAATGAGCGCATCTTGTCAAGAAATGATTGGTGTTTAATTTGGTACCATAACATTTCATGTTATGTGAAACAGTAGGGATAGATTCAATCCTTCCAAATAGTACAGTTGGTTGAAAGTGTTGGTTTGAGCCTCAAGGGAACAAAAGGCTACAGGCAGCCTATACTATGGCCTTTAATTTAGACCATTTCCGTCGCAAGTGTAAAACTGATGGTATTCGGATATCCGGGTCACGTAACGCAACCGAATGTTTAACTTACGTTTTAAACTGAAACCCTAATTTAATGTAAGGCTCTGTTGTATTTTGCGATTTTTCATGCAATAGCTAGACAAGTTGCAAGTTGCACACTTTACCACTGCCGAAAACGAGGTGAGACAAATTGCAAAACCCTTTGCGGAAAGTAAAATCCATTGCTACTTTGCAAATTGGTTTACGCAAATTAGCAACGAAGGTTTCAAGCAATGCGTGCTGTGAAATCTGCCCTGCAACTTGTGTCGCAACGGATTGCGTCATCAGCCAGTGAAATGTTCCTTTAACCTCATGAGATCATCGAAAGCCAGACAAATTGCAGGAAACGTTGCCCAGTGTAACAACCGTCAAGCGAATAGCTCGACAAAACAAAATTGAGAGACAAGCTGCTCGAAAAATGGCCGAGTGTAACAGCGCCTTTATGGGTCAAGTAAGTAAGGAAACCATGCAACGTTGGATAACTTTCTTGCAAATCATAAACATGCTCAGTTTTAAAAAGTGCATAAATGTGTGTCTTCCAAACGCGATACAAAATAAGTTTGTGAAGGTAGAGATCTGTAGATTAAAAAAGCTTCGAAAACGAAAACACTCGGAAAAGCGAGGCATTAAGCACCCTGGAAAGGAAACAGTGTTAAAGTCGGTGATTAGATGCAATAACTGTGTATATATCTACAGTTTGCAGGTATGGGCACCGATTTTAAAAGGGTTTCCTTTCAAGGGTCTTTCGTTTTCGACAGCTTCGGTGTGGATACTATCCAAAAGAGACTACAAAGCCCTGGTTTCAAAAGGTTTGCATGGAAACAGTGATTTATTTTCATCTTGGTGTAAACGTAAAAAAAAACAGTATTAAGTTCAGCCACAAACAAAGTCTGGAAAAGTTAAGTAATCAAAATAAAGTATGCTACAACAATAAAGGATTTGTTTGGGATGCCAATATGACCGTCATTTCATTTTTTGCTTTTCTTTTTTCTTGTTTGCGGGTGGGGGTGGGGAGGGGGATAACCCCTTCAAAAGTACTTGTTGTAGATTGCAGGGGGTAAGTTCTTTCTACAACAGTTTTAAGTGGCCCCGGAATTAGAGAATTTACAAACGTGCACCCCTACTTCACATTTCAAGCATTAATGATTGATGACGTCATTTGATCACTACCTGTCAAATCCGGTCTGGATGATCCCATACAACTACTCACGTCATAAGTTCCTCTGCTATAAAACGCTGATAACAGTGAAAGCCCCACGATGAACCATTTACGCCCCTCGCTCCGACAATCAGCGCTTCGTTCAACGGGTATTATTTAAAAGGCATAGCAATACAGATTAAATAAAAAAGTCGAAAGCCACCTCTAAAATCACCAGTGATAGGAGTGGCTACCTGTGGCTCCAAAAGGCGTTCACATAAGGAGCACGATACGCCAAAAAGACTTGTTTCTTTCACCAAAACGTACCAACGCAAGTTTTGATGTCTTTTGCAAAAAAAAGCCTTTAAAGCACAAACAAAGTTGCGAACAGCCATGACTCACGATTGGTCACCACTATGCTCATTGACCAATCGCGGGTCGCTAAGCCTTCTTCCAACTGTCTTAAGCTTAGTCTTACAACGAGTAAAAGCCGAATTCGATGGCTTTCGAAGCAAATATTTTCAGTGTTGGCTGCAGCTCAAATGAAGAAGGCGAATGGGCAGCGGAGGTATCGTCCGTGATCTACGTGAAATTTCGACGCGATCGAAGACTTGGGAGCGACTTTATGGCCCTTTCCCTTCGGTGAATCCGTTCGGCGGCTTGGTCTCGGTGCCCAACCTTTGGTAAAGAATATATAGAGGGAAAAGAAGAGGAACCAGAAACCACCTAAATCCCTCTTAATCGACCCAGAAACTGTACCAGAGACAAAGAAACAAAAGACTGAAGCAAGGGAAGCTATTTTAAATTTAAAATTATAAATATTTTTTTGAATTTTGAGAAAAACCATTTTGCCCATACAAATCCTTATTTTTCTAGTCTTGCATAATATAGCACAGTACAAATACACATATATCGAACTTGGGCTACCTGTGATTTGGCTGGAGACAAATGTCGCTGTCGTTTTTTCGCTGCAATACAATTGTCGCTGTCGCTGTTTCGCTAGAATACAAATGTCCGATAAACATGCTTAATATTTTGTTTAATTGAAAGAGTAAGAGTGCGTAAAAACTTCCTTCTTTTTAACAGAAGATCAACCACTTTACTTTCACCATTACTGAGAAAGCCAGAGATAGACTTCTGAACGGTTTCGGTGAACTTAGCGACCTTAACGGGCTTAGCCACAGAGCCTCATTATCCTCGGAGTCAGAGTCAGAGTGGATGCATTTTCTCTCGTTAAGTCCAGGTTCACTTTCACTCCCAGACCTGGAAGACACAAACACGTGTTTTTCTGCAAGAGAAACAGTTAAGAGTACGTCACTTCCGAGATTTGCTAACTAGTATAACTACAATCGTGGTTTCGGATGATTAATGTGTTGACATATGACCTCTTAATTGACCAAATCTTGAATTTGTGACGTCATAGCCTCCACAGACAATCTTGGACACATTAAATGGAACATTGAGACCACCCTCCCCTGAAAATCAGTGATGGGAAAAGGGCGCGTTTTGGCCTTCACGCACCTTCATCCTTGATTTGGGGGAGAGGGGGCATTTCTGTTCCATTTTATTCTGTCCAAGATTGTCTATGAGCCCCTGCTTGGCGTTACCAGTAGTATATGGGGTAATCTCGACACGAAATCTGCTCTCGTTCGCTCAAAAGTTACATCATCCGAATACCTGAGAGTTGACTGTAATTATTTTCATAAGCTATATTTACGTTTAATGCAGGAGACCTATAAAATGAGAACATAAATTGCAAACAAAAAAGAGAATAAGACTATTGGGGAAAAAAGAAGAAAAAACAAAAAGAAAGTAATCGGATGTAAGGAGGATTCGAACCTTCTACAACAGATTACCTACCCCATCCAACTATCCAACCTACTCACATTCTACGCTTTAGACTTTGCATCCGTGCGCCAACCATACCGATTATGCAAACTTGTTAAATTTTTAAGAACTGCATTTGCGCTCCCTTAAATTTGTTGGCGATATTTACCTGATTTATCTTCTGATTTTTCCACGCTGAAAAATAGAGCATGATTTACGTTCACAAAAGTGTTGATGGGCACGATTTGCGGGCTATCAGCAACGAATTTTGTCGATATTTCACGATTTTGTCGTCTGGCCAGAAGGTGACAGAACAGATTGACGCTTTTTTCCATTGCTTGTTAACCGTGCTTAACCGTTGAAAAGCGTCTCAAAACAGACGTTAATCGTATAAAAAGTCTCGTGAATCGTGTCTCAAACGTTTTAATGTCATGTAAAACCATTCAAGTGCTCTACAAAACTTTAAAAGCGCTACTTTAATTCTTGAGTCTTTTGCCATTGCTTCGTTTAATCTCGGCGATGCGACCCCACATAGACCCTATAGTTTTATCGATTAACTCCCCAGAAATGCTTTCAGAGTAAGATCAGTAGTGGGCTTGAGAACTCTAACTCTTACTTTTGTTTCCCCGGGTATTCTTTTTCTCGATGGCATTTTTCTCGTCAATTCTACGTAGAGTTATACCCTTATTCTTGATCGTACTGGCAAATTTTCATTTTAGGTTTAGCTTTTTTATACGCTCTGCTTTTCTTAAAATATCTCTTCCATGTAGTATCTCAACATAGCAACACTAGCGACGAGCGTGACTGCGTCAGAGACCAGTGGTTTCGGATGATTAATGTGTTGACATATGACCTCTTAATTGACCAAATCTTGAATTTGTGACGTCATAGCCTCCACAGACAATCTTGGACAAATTAAATGGAACATTGAGACCACCCCTCCCCTTAAAATCAGTGATGGGAAAAGGGCGCGTTTTGGCCTTCACGCACCTTCATCCTTGATTTGGGGGAGAGGGGGCATTTCTGTTCTATTTTATTCTGTCCAAGATTGTCTATGAGCCCCTGCTTGGCGTTACCAGTAGTATATGGGGTAATCTCGACACGAAATCTGCTCTCGTTCGCTCAAAAGTTACATCATCCGAATACCTGAGAGTTGACTGTAATTATTTTCATAAGCTATATTTACGTTTAATGCAGGAGACCTATAAAATGAGAACATAAATTGCAAACAAAAAAGAGAATAAGACTATTGGGGAAAAAAGAAGAAAAAACAAAAAGAAAGTAATCGGATGTAAGGAGGATTCGAACCTTCTACAACAGATTACCTACCCCATCCAACTATCCAACCTACCCACATTCTACGCTTTAGACTTTGCATCCGTGCGCCAACCATACCGAATACGCAAACTTGTTGAATTTTTAAGAACTGCATTTGCGCTCCCTTAAATTTGTTGGCGATATTTACCTGATCTATCTTCTGATTTTTCCACGCTGAAAAATAGAGCATGATTTACGTTCACAAAAGTGTTGATGGGCACGATTTGCGGGCTATGAGCAACGAATTTTGTCGATATTTCACGATTTTGTCGTCTGGCCAGAAGGTGACCGAACAGATTGACGCTTTTTTCCATTGCTTGTTAACCGTGCTTAACCGTTGAAAAGCGTCTCAAAGCAGACGTTAATCGTATAAAAAGTCTCGTGAATCGTGTCTCAAACGTTTTAATGTCATGTAAAACCATTCAAGTGCTCTACAAAGCTTTAAAAGCGCTACTTTAATTCTTGAGTCTTTTGCCATTGCTTCGTTTAATCTCGGCGATGCAACCCTACATAGACCCTATAGTTTTATCGATTAACTCCCCAGAAATGCTTTCAGAGTAAGATCAGTAGTGGGCTTGAGAACTCTAACTCTTACTTTTGTTTCCCCGGGTATTCTTTTTCTCGATGGCATTTTTCTCGTCAATTCTACGTAGAGTTATACCCTTATTCTTGATCGTACTGGCAAATTTTCATTTTAGGTTTAGCTTTTTTATACGCTCTGCTTTTCTTAAAATATCTCTTCCATGTAGTATCTCAACATAGCAACACTAGCGACGAGCGTGACTGCGTCAGAGGCCAGTGGTTTCGGTGATTAATGTGTTGACATATGACCTCTTAATTGACCAAATCTTGAATTTGTGACGTCATAGCCTCCACAGACAATCGTGGACAAATTAAATGGAACGTTGAGACCATCCCTCCCCTTAAAAGCAGTGATGGGAAAAGGGCGCGTTTTGGCCTTCACGCACCTTCATCCTTGATTTGGGGGAGAGGGGGCATTTCTGTTCCATTTTATTCTGTCCAAGATTGTCTATGAGCCCCTGCTTGGCGTTACCAGTAGTATATGGGGTAATCTCGACACGAAATCTGCTCTCGTTCGCTCAAAAGTTACATCATCCGAATACCTGAGAGTTGACTGTAATTATTTTCATAAGCTATATTTACGTTTAATGCAGGAGACCTATAAAATGAGAACATAAATTGCAGACAAAAAAGAGAATAAGACTATTAGGGAAAAAAGAAGAAAAAACAAAAAGAAAGTAATCGGATGTAAGGAGGATTCGAACCTTCTACAACAGATTACCTACCCCATCCAACTATCCAACCTACCCACATTCTACGCTTTAGACTTTGCATCCGTGCGCCAACCATACCGAATACGCAAACTTGTTGAATTTTTAAGAACTGCATTTGCGCTCCCTTAAATTTGTTGGCGATATTTACCTGATTTATCTTCTGATTTTTCCACGCTGAAAAATAGAGCATGATTTACGTTCACAAAAGTGTTGATGGGCACGATTTGCGGGCTATGAGCAACGAATTTTGTCGATATTTCACGATTTTGTCGTCTGGCCAGAAGGTGACCGAACAGATTGACGCTTTTTTCCATTGCTTGTTAACCGTGCTTAACCGTTGAAAAGCGTCTCAAAGCAGACGTTAATCGTATAAAAAGTCTCGTGAATCGTGTCTCAAACGTTTTAATGTCATGTAAAACCATTCAAGTGCTCTACAAAGCTTTAAAAGCGCTACTTTAATTCTTGAGTCTTTTGCCATTGCTTCGTTTAATCTCGGCGATGCAACCCTACATAGACCCTATAGTTTTATCGATTAACTCCCCAGAAATGCTTTCAGAGTAAGATCAGTAGTGGGCTTGAGAACTCTAACTCTTACTTTTGTTTCCCCGGGTATTCTTTTTCTCGATGGCATTTTTCTCGTCAATTCTACGTAGAGTTATACCCTTATTCTTGATCGTACTGGCAAATTTTCATTTTAGGTTTAGCTTTTTTATACGCTCTGCTTTTCTTAAAATATCTCTTCCATGTAGTATCTCAACATAGCAACACTAGCGACGAGCGTGACTGCGTCAGAGGCCAGTGGTTTCGGTGATTAATGTGTTGACATATGACCTCTTAATTGACCAAATCTTGAATTTGTGACGTCATAGCCTCCACAGACAATCGTGGACAAATTAAATGGAACGTTGAGACCATCCCTCCCCTTAAAAGCAGTGATGGGAAAAGGGCGCGTTTTGGCCTTCACGCACCTTCATCCTTGATTTGGGGGAGAGGGGGCATTTCTGTTCCATTTTATTCTGTCCAAGATTGTCTATGAGCCCCTGCTTGGCGTTACCAGTAGTATATGGGGTAATCTCGACACGAAATCTGCTCTCGTTCGCTCAAAAGTTACATCATCCGAATACCTGAGAGTTGACTGTAATTATTTTCATAAGCTATATTTACGTTTAATGCAGGAGACCTATAAAATGAGAACATAAATTGCAGACAAAAAAGAGAATAAGACTATTAGGGAAAAAAGAAGAAAAAACAAAAAGAAAGTAATCGGATGTAAGGAGGATTCGAACCTTCTACAACAGATTACCTACCCCATCCAACTATCCAACCTACCCACATTCTACGCTTTAGACTTTGCATCCGTGCGCCAACCATACCGAATACGCAAACTTGTTGAATTTTTAAGAACTGCATTTGCGCTCCCTTAAATTTGTTGGCGATATTTACCTGATTTATCTTCTGATTTTTCCACGCTGAAAAATAGAGCATGATTTACGTTCACAAAAGTGTTGATGGGCACGATTTGCGGGCTATGAGCAACGAATTTTGTCGATATTTCACGATTTTGTCGTCTGGCCAGAAGGTGACCGAACAGATTGACGCTTTTTTCCATTGCTTGTTAACCGTGCTTAACCGTTGAAAAGCGTCTCAAAGCAGACGTTAATCGTATAAAAAGTCTCGTGAATCGTGTCTCAAACGTTTTAATGTCATGTAAAACCATTCAAGTGCTCTACAAAGCTTTAAAAGCGCTACTTTAATTCTTGAGTCTTTTGCCATTGCTTCGTTTAATCTCGGCGATGCAACCCTACATAGACCCTATAGTTTTATCGATTAACTCCCCAGAAATGCTTTCAGAGTAAGATCAGTAGTGGGCTTGAGAACTCTAACTCTTACTTTTGTTTCCCCGGGTATTCTTTTTCTCGATGGCATTTTTCTCGTCAATTCTACGTAGAGTTATACCCTTATTCTTGATCGTACTGGCAAATTTTCATTTTAGGTTTAGCTTTTTTATACGCTCTGCTTTTCTTAAAATATCTCTTCCATGTAGTATCTCAACATAGCAACACTAGCGACGAGCGTGACTGCGTCAGAGGCCAGTGGTTTCGGTGATTAATGTGTTGACATATGACCTCTTAATTGACCAAATCTTGAATTTGTGACGTCATAGCCTCCACAGACAATCGTGGACAAATTAAATGGAACGTTGAGACCATCCCTCCCCTTAAAAGCAGTGATGGGAAAAGGGCGCGTTTTGGCCTTCACGCACCTTCATCCTTGATTTGGGGGAGAGGGGGCATTTCTGTTCCATTTTATTCTGTCCAAGATTGTCTATGAGCCCCTGCTTGGCGTTACCAGTAGTATATGGGGTAATCTCGACACGAAATCTGCTCTCGTTCGCTCAAAAGTTACATCATCCGAATACCTGAGAGTTGACTGTAATTATTTTCATAAGCTATATTTACGTTTAATGCAGGAGACCTATAAAATGAGAACATAAATTGCAGACAAAAAAGAGAATAAGACTATTGGGGAAAAAAGAAGAAAAAACAAAAAGAAAGTAATCGGATGTAAGGAGGATTCGAACCTTCTACAACAGATTACCTACCCCATCCAACTATCCAACCTACCCACATTCTACGCTTTAGACTTTGCATCCGTGCGCCAACCATACCGGATATGCAAACTTGTTGAATTTTTAAGAACTGCATTTGCGCTCCCTTAAATTTGTTGGCGATATTTACCTGATCTATCTTCTGATTTTTCCACGCTGAAAAATAGAGCATGAGTGTACGCCAGTTTCGAAAGAAAAGAAAAAAAGAACACTTTTGATGATGACCCTTAACATCAGACTTTTACCATGATAAGGAAAAGAGACGTGACATTTGCAACATTCAAAGATCACAAAATAGAAGGGAAACGACGGATGAAATTTTTTTCCTGTTCTTCTGCATAACAAATGAATGAAATCATCAGCAATAAAGAAAACAGTTTTTCTTTTCTTAATAAATTTTCAAGTTATAGGGCATTTTTTTAGAAGGCTTTTTCGTTGCTATGATAAACTTTTACGTCACATTAATGAGCACACCTTGTTAAGAAATGATTGGTGTTTCATTTGGTATCATAACATTTGATGTTATGTGAAACAGTTGGGGTAGATTCAATCCTTCCAAATAGTACAGTTGGTTGAAAGTGTTGGTTTGAGCCTCAAGGGAACAAAAGGCTACAGGCAGCCTATAGTATGGCCCTTTATTTAGACAATTTCCGTCGCAAGGGTAAACTGATGGTATTTGGATATCCGGGTCATGTAAAGCAACCGAATTTTTAACTTGCGTTTTAAACTGAAATCCTAATTTAATGTAAGGCTCTGTTGCATTTTGCGATTTTTCATGCAATAACGAGACAAGTTGCAAATTGCACGCTTTACCACTGCCAAAAACAAGGTGAGACAAAATGCAAAACCCTTCGCGGAAAGTAAAGTCCATTGCTACTTTGCGCATTGGTTTACACAAATTAGCAACAAAGGTTTCAAGCGATGCGTGCTGTTAAATCTGCTCTGCAACTTGTGTCGCAAGGGATTGCGTCATCAGCCAGTGAAATGTTCCTTTAACCTCATGAGATCAGCGAAAGCCAGACAAATTGCAGGAAACGTTGCCCAGTATAACAACCGTCAAGCGAATAGCTTTGCAGTGTGAGAACTCTTGTCGAAACAAAATTGAGAGACAAGTTGCTCGAAACATTGCTGAGTGTAACAGCGCCTTTATGGGTCAAGTATGTTAGGAAACCATCTAACTTTGGATAAGACAACTCACTCTCTATTTGCTTAGCATATAACTTTATTTGAAATCATAAATATGCTCAGTTTTACAAAATGCATAAAAATGTGTCTTCCAAACGCACATGCAAAATAAGTTTGCTACGGTAGACATCTGTAGCGTAATGTTTAATTTTTGAAAAATGTTACAAGAAAGCTTCGAAAACGAAAACACTCGGAAAAGCGAAATTAAAACACGAGGCATTAAGCACCATGGAAAGGAAACAGTGTTAAAGTTGGTGATTAAATGTAATAACTGTGTATATCTACAGTTTGTAGGTATGGGCACCCAATTTAAAAGGGTTTCCTTCCAAGGGTCTGTCCTTTTCGATAGCTTCGGTGTGGATACTATTCAAAAGAGACGACAAAGCCCTGGTTTCAAAAGGTTTGAATGTATTTCTCAATTGCTACTCCGTCCATGAAAACAGTGATTTCCTTTCGTCCTGGTGTAAACATAAAAACAAACAGTTGAGCCACAAATAAAGTCTGGAAAAGTTAAGTAATGAAAATGAAGTATGCTAAACAATAAAGGATTTGTTTGGGATGCCAATATGACCGTCATTTCATTTTTTGCTTTCCTTTTTTCTTGTTTGCGGGTGGGGGTGGGGAAGGGGGATAACCTCTTCAAAAGTACTTATTGTAGATTGCAACGGTGAGTTTATTCTACAAATAAGCTCAGTTTTGAGTGGCCCCGAAATTAGAGAATTTACAAACGTGTACCCCTACTTGACATTTCAAGCATAAATGTGTGCATTAGTCTGACATGTTATTGACTGAATACTTTTTATGGTGGCAGCAAATTCAAAGAAAAGGATTATTAATCTTTTATTTGTCATGCTTTAAGCAAAACGTATTTAATGTCGGGATAATTGCATTTCTCTGCCAAACGAGCTCTTTGCAATCGTAGTTTCTGCCTTATCGTGCTCCTTTTGTCAACGGCTTTTGGAGCCACAGGTAGCCACTCCTATCACTGGTGATTTTAGTGGTGGCTTTCGACTTTTTTATTTAATCTGTATAGCTATGGCCTTTAATACCCGTTGAACGAAGCGCTGATTGCCGGAGCGGGGGGCGTAAATGGTTCACCGTGGAGCTTTCACTGTTATCAGCGCTTTGTAGCGCAGGAACCTATGACGTGTAAATGAGTTTTCCCTTATTTTCCACATTCCAGACCACAACGTCATTTTGGACAGCTCCCAAGCCGACAACGCTCGCATCTGGATTGGGAGCGTTCGTGGCGATGGCGCCGGGGTATCACTGTGTTTATTATTCTTGGAACTATAATGTGTGTAATTCACTTCAAACGAAAGGACTTCTTTCATTCACCAAAACGTACCAACGCAAGTTTTGTTGTTTTTTTGCAAAAAGAAACCTTTAATGCACAAACAAAGTTGCGAACAGCCATGACTCACGATTGGTCAGAATCACCACTGTGCTCATTGACCAATCGCGGGTCCCTAAGCGTTCTTCCAACTGTCTTAGGCTTAGTCTTCCAACGAATAAAAGCCGAATTCGATGGCTTTCGAAGCAAATGTTTGCAGAGTTTGGCTGCCCTTAATTCCTTCTCAGTGTACAAGCGGTTCAAATGAAGAAGACGAATGGGCAGCGGAGGTATCGCCCGTGATCTACGTGGAAGTTCGAGGCGATCGAAGACTTGGGAGCGACTTTATGGCCCTTCCTCTTCGGTGAATCTGTTCGGCGGCTTGGTCCCGGTGCCCAAACTTTGGTAAAGAATATATAGAGGGAAAAGAAGAGGAACCAAAAACCACTTAAAAAAGCTCTTAATCGACCCGGAAACTGTACCAGAGACAACGAAATACAAGACTGAAATATGGGAAGCTATTTTTTTAATTTTAAATTGAGAAAAAACCATTTTCCCCATACAAGTCATTATATTTCTACTCTTGCATAATATAGTACAGTACAAATACACATATATCGAGCTTGGGCTACCTGTGATTTGGCTAGAGACAAATTGTCGCTGTCGGTGTTTCGCTAGAGTAGAAATCTTCGCTAAACGTGCTTAATTTTTACGTCCTGTAATTTTGTTTAATTCGAATAGTAAGCGTGCGTAAAAACTTCCTTCTTTTAACAGAAGATCAACCACTTTACTTTCACCATTACTGAGATAGCCATAGATAGACTTTTGAACGGTTTTGGTGAACTTAGCGACCTTAACGGGCTTAGCCACAGAGCCTCATTATCCTCGGAGTCAGAGTCAGAGTGGATGCATTTTCTCTTGTTAAGTCCAGGTTCACTTTCACTCCCAGAGCTGGAAGACACCAACACGTGTTTTTCTGCAAGAGAAACAGTTAAGAGTACGTCACTTCCAAGATTTGCTAACTAGTATAACTAGTTTGTAGAACAGTTTCTGCCTCGACCTTTGGCGCTCATTCTCTACTCGGTCTCTGACCCACACGAAAATAAAATGGCAGTTTGGCAGTTATTATTGTGGCAGAGTTTGCTGACTGATCATCACGCTTCCGGCATGCAAAAGCGAAAACAGATTAGTCCCGACCTTTTAAGGCCCGCCCGCCAGAAATGATAAGATATTTGTAAAATTCCGGTTTTAAAACTCTGGCTTACACAATTCGTAAGGGGTTTTGGGTGGGCTTATAACTTTGGGGCTATAGGCGGGATCTATAAGCGGAAACGAGCCACGGGAAAAAGCCGTTGTAACACATTGAAACTTTTAGCTGAAACTTATGTGCAAAGGCGCTGCAAAACTGGTTTCAGCAGACGTTCCAGCGTGTCACATAACTGGTCGAACCTCGTTCGGTAACGTTGTAGTAGGTAAATGTTTCGTTCTCGAGAAAAATGAAACCAAAGAAGTGGGCTCACAAGCGTGCTTGCACAAAGAAACAAGAGGCCGGTTACACAGGGTTGGATAGTTTTTATACCGAGGTTATATGCATAACAATTGACTCTTTGAAGAGTGAGCGCCAGCGCAAGCGCAACAAAATACGCACTAGACCTCATAACATCGAGTATGGTGAAAGAGAATACCCTGCCACTCGAACAAAGTTCTGCGTAGCTGGCTACGCCGTGAGCAGAACCTAATTAATGGAAGTTGAAGTATGTAATTTATTCAAGTAACAATAACTTAAAAATTAAACAAGCCTTTACCATACCTGTTAGGTGAAGTTTGATTGGAATTCTATCTCCTCATTGATGCACGTCAGAAAGCGCATGCGTGGTGAAGGCCATCCTTTAAAGACAGTGGCCCATGTATGTCAATAAACTCCTCTGGGTAGGGAACCCCGTATTAAGGGCGGAATTCCAATCAAACTGTACCTTACAAGCAAGGCTAGTTTAATTTTAATCTCCTCATTTGCATATTCGAGATCCCGTGAGACTTCAAAGCACACGGGCCATAGCAAGTCACAGCAATGAACAACAATCTACTGTACAACACAACAATAGGTTTACTGTAGCTTAACAATGGTATCTAAAAGTAGAAATTAAACAGAGCAATTCACAATGGATTGTCCATAGTTATTGTCCCCGGTTACATCTTTCTTGTAGTAAGTAGCAAAAAGTACATTCTGCGGACCATCCTGCAGCAGCCATTATAGTTTCTAGAGGTACACCTTTCCTAAAACCAGCTGCAGTAGCGGCTGCACGTGTTTTGTGTGGCTTGAAGTGTACAGTGTCTATACCTGATTTCATCATGACCGTTTTGACCCACCTTGAAATCGTACTTTGGGAAACTGGCTGGAGTGGCTTACTATAACTAAGAAATAATCTGGTGTGTTCAGCGCTACGAACTGGTTCTGTTCTTATCAAATACTCCTTTAAGTATGTCATTACACACAAGCGTTTATCAACAGGATATCAAGGCAAAATAAGCACTGGTTGTGGTTTCCCTGGTCCAGACTGCTTTACTTCTAATTTGTCAACATGAAACTTGTATGAGGACTTCCCTTTAGACATCCGTTGGATGTCCATTAAATGAACTGATTGACACTTTTGGCCAGTAACCAACATACACAACATAACTAACTTAAGAGTCAACAATACACCTTATTCCAAAATTGCCGCCATTTTAGTATTCTTTTGTTTCCATGCAAATTGGCCCTTATGGCCTCGTGTAAGGTTAAATATCCGTTTGAATTTTAAGTTTGAAAGCGAGGTCATAAGGGCCAATTTGCATGGAAACAAAAGAATACTAAAATGGCGGCCATTTTGGAATAAGGTGTATTTCAAGTTCAGAGTCTTTGCAGGGCTCCAAGTTTTAAGGAGGTCCAGAACTTTGGATACGTCCCATATTGACTGATATCTCGGAAGTGGTGGACAGGACTGGAAAGCTGCTTTGACAAATCTCTTAATGCAGATCGGGCAGTGTTAATGGCTGAATAGCTGTTTCCAGTATCATAAAAGTGTGTCAAAAAATAAATAACATTGACTACAGTTGGATGAATGGGATTTACATACATACATATATACTTTATTGAACCTCCCCAAAGGGACTTTTCAGGAACAATAATAATTATAAAATAATAATTTACATGATTATTTAAATTATTTACAAAATTAAAATAACCAATCATCACTATCAATTACATAACTACTTATCACAATATCAATCACTTCCTAAAAAATCCCTTTGCAGTTTGTTCCTTAAACGCTTCTTAAAGATTATTTCGTTGCTACAAAGTTTCAAATTCGATTCCAAGGAATTCCAGATGCTAACAGTTCGGTAATAAAAAGTTCTCTGTCCAGAGGCAGTTTTAAAAAAAGGGATATTTAAAAATTGGGAACTCCTGGTTGTATATCTATCTACATTAGAACGTTTGGTGAAAATAGTGCTCAGGTATTCAGGGGCACGACAATTCATACATTTAAAAGCCAAAATGGTATTTCGATAGTAAAGCTGACTGGATACTGGAAGCCACTTAAGGCGTTTCAGTTCAGGCGTAACATGATCATATTTCCGAATTCCACTTACTATTCTACACGCAAAGTTCTGTACCGATTGTAGTTTTTCGATATTTAACTTCGAACAGTTGGCCCACATGTTCGAACAATAAAACAATTTGCTAAAAACTAAGTCATTCATAACTATCAAAAGGGTCTTTCTGTCGAATGCATGTTTGACGCGGTTAATCTGGCCGGCGAGAGAAGACGTGCATGACGAAACGGTCTTAATAACGTGATTGTTGTACGATAAATGAGGGTCCAATAACACTCCCAGGTCCTTAGCAGTTTCACTAGGTGATAAATCCTTCCCTAATAAAGATAGGGTGATATCTTGAAGTTTGGGTAGCATTTTTCTGGTACCAAACACCATAAGTTTGGATTTATCAGGATTTAGCAGTAAATAGTTTCTGAAGCACCAGTTACACACTTTACATAAATCTTCATTCATTTCTGCCACGGCAATCTCTTTGTTCTGAAGCTTGAAGGAGACTTGGAAGGTCGTTTACATAAAAGCTAATACACTCTGTACTGTATGGTGGCGACAGTCCTCCATGATTCCATGATGATGTCCCAAGCTCTCGCTGAAATGTTTTGTTGTCTGAGTCTCGTCCTGACAAGAGACATGCCGTCCGTTGAAGTTTCGGCCACAGAGGGTGCAGTTTGGTCCTGTCGTGTGGTAACTGGAGAAGTTAGGCCTCCTTCGGTGGAGGTAATGGCTGGCTGATTAACATTTTACACATTTGCCGTTCTCCGCAGTGGGGCTATAACTAAGGCTCTGGCCTGATCTTCCTGCAACTTTTGAAGAACGCCGGAAAGCATGGTGAAAGGAGGGAAAATATAAACATATTTATCTCTCCAGCTCAAACACATTGCATCAGTTGCATAGCCATCGGGGTCTGCACGCCATGATACAAAAGGCTTAATTTGACAATTATGCCTTGAGGCAAATACATCTATCTCAGGTCTTCCCCATTTCTTTGTTAACAATTTGAAAACACTTGGTTGTAGCTGCCATTTAGTTCTATCCTGATATTTTCGACGAAGTCTGTCTGAAGTTTCATTTTGAATCCCAGGAATGTGCGTAGCACTTTGCCAAATCTTCAGTCTTTGCAATACACCACAGCCAAATGTCTCCTTGCAACCTTGTTACATGCCGTAGAATGTGTACCACCCATACTGTTAATGAATGTCACTGTGGTAACATTATCTTAATGTAAATGAATGTGGGCATGCTCTTCTTTCTCGCAGAGGGACAGGAGCCCTAATTTAGCGGCTTTTAGTTCAAGGCAGTTAATACGTTCCCATTCAGCAATTTCTTCAGCAAGCCATCTGCCGCCGGTGGGTTCCATACCATCCCGGCATGTACCCCATCCTTCCAATGGGGCATCGGTGGTGATGGTAAAATCAGGATTTCCGTGAGAAATTGACTTTATGTTTTGCCAGCTTTTTGTTGTCCACCATCTTATGTCTGACTAAGACAGCTCTGAAAACTGCATTTGAGCTTCAAAAGACCCTCAGTGTTTTTTAAGGGTAGCAAATGTTTCAAGTTCAAGCTGTTTGTAGAACAATGGGACATGTTAATTAATTTGGCAGCTTCTCTGATTGAACAAGACTGGCTTTCCAAAATATCACTTCACAACTTAATGATTGTATCAATGTTTTCCTTAGGGAGAGTCAATGTCATGTTAATAGAGTTCAGTACAAACCCTAGATGTTCTATAACCTGTGTTGGATGGGTGATTGATTTTTCCCTTGACACATTAAAGCCCAGGTCACCAAAAGGAGTGAAGCGAGTATCGTTTATATTCGCCTTGCATTGATCAGAAGTATCACCAAGTAAGAAACCGTCATCGAGATAACCACTTGAAATGTGGCCTCTGGTTCGCAATGTGGGGTACACTGGTTTCATGAGTTTAGTAAAGATTCTTGGTGCAAAACTCAAACCATTTGGCAATGTAATAAATTTGTTTAATTGGTGCCCAACTCTAAATTTCAAATATTTCTGCGATTCTGGACTGATGGCAATAGAATAATATGCATCTGAAAAGTCAAGTAAGCCCATATAGCAGTTTTTCTTCATTAAATTGATACATGATTGAAAGGTGTCTATCTTAAAATGGATGTGGGCAATATGCTTGTTTAACTTTTTGAGATTCAATATAATGCGATATTTACATTTTTCTTAGGTCGTAGAAAAACTGGTGATATGAACTCTCCATCTTCATGAAAACATTTTACGATCACCCCTTTCTGAATAAGTTCTTCCAAGAGAGTATTTAATGCCATTTCCTCATGTTTCTCAAATTTTGGTTGTTGGGGTGGGAAAGCCTGAGTTGGCATTGTAATAAAATCAAGTTTATAACCCTTTACAATAACAAGGATTACTTTGTCAGACGTGATTGTTTGCCATTGTCTTATGCAAAACTTTAATTGACCAGCCTGCACAGTATCGTTGCTGACCAGTATTCTCTCAAATTGCAAAGTAGACTTTCCTGGCACTGGCCAGTCGCTAGAGTTAGCGCTCACCTGAAAATTATTTACAAGTTTCTCTCTTGGTTTTGTCACTATCGTCGAGGCTGATAAGGAGGTTGGTTCCTCTGTGGTGGATTTCGATACCCGCCTCTCTGCTTGGCAATAGCGCCTCTGCCGCGGTCTAAAAAAGAGAATAATCTCCTGGTTTCTGACCCGCCCTGAAACGTGTGACTACTGCTGTGAGATCATTTTAGTCTCAATGTTACTTTAGAAGTCACTTTATTAGCCTCTGACAAATCCTTAACTGACTTGCCAAGTTCAGTACAAAACACCAGGCCATCCTCAACCGGTTTTTTGTCACTGTATAGCAGTCTGTATTCAGTCTTCATGTCTGATCTGAACAGAGTTCTCCTTCTGAGATCTATTCCATGTGAAGCATCACTTAACAACGAAATGCTGTCAGAAAGGGTTTTCATAATAGCTGCTGCTGAGGGGGCAGGTTTATTACCTTTTTCGGCTTTCATGAAGTCATCTAGAATTCTAGTGACTGAAGTAATACCCTTTTAGCAGGGGTTTTTGGGCTTTCTGTAGCATGACACATCTTCGGTTTTAACTTTTTTCCTACCGCTGCTAAATATTTCTGGGTTAACTCGAACAACTTCTAAACGATTGCAGTTGCCCGGCGTAGGAATTTTTTTCATCAACTCATGACGGGCTTCTTTGCTCATACCTTTGCTAAGCAGTTGTTTTACCAACTCTGCTAATTCAAGCGTCACATCCTCGCCGTTTTGTTGCGGTTTGTGTACCACTTTTGCCATACCAGCGAGCATGCTGGATTCCTCCTTTGCTTTTTTCTTTGGGGGTTCGTCATGCGGGTTTGATACAGATGACACAGTGGATGCCAAGTTAAAATCCGCTTCACTTCCATAAGCGCGTTATAATGTCGCTGTCGCCATCAATTATATATAATTGTCGTAGGTCGCTTTAATTTCAGTAATCACTGGTGTTATGCTCTCAAGGGAGCCAGAAAGCTGTACGCTTCAGATGTTGTTTTATTTCATCCATTTCCTCACCTAAATTGGAGGAAGAAGCGGTGGCCGTTCCTTTCGCCGCTTGATTTCCCGCCATCGATAGAGCTTGTTTTCTCGCGGTCCCCTGCCGCTTTGCAACTCTTTTCTGCCTATCCAGCAGGGGTTTTTCCTTTTCGGGCAGTTGTTGCAGCAGCATTAACACCCTTTCGAAGCTGCTTTTCAGTAGCTTCTTTAGCAGATATGTGACGTTCGTCAATTGACTCTATCATGGCGGGTGGCCGTAGTTTCTCGTGGTCTTGAGACATGGCCGTTAAATGGAATAAATCTTAACCAATATTTGAAAATTCGATCTCAAAGAATACTTTAGCCCTCGTACAGACTTTCGTCTGTAAGTAGAAGAAACTGGTAGAAAGGCTGAAGCGTCGATGCAAGAGATTTTAAAACGATAACTCCAGCGTAAATCCTTAGGATCTTCCTTCACCGAATGCAACGCTGTAATGATCTTCACCACGCATGCGCTTTCTCACGGGATCTCGCATATGCAAATGAGGAGATAGAAATTGAAGCGCATGCTGCCACTTTTTCATTTGTTTTGCTTTTCTATCTTTACACCCTTTTTTATGTATATTATTAGCCCCGCGGGCTCGTCCAACTTTGTTAGTTTGAGAAATTTAATTGCGCTTATTGCTAGCAAACTCGAAATCATGTCATCAGCCCCGCGGGCTCGTGCAATTTTGTTTGTCTGAAAAATTTACTTGTACTTTTATCTAGCAAACTCGAAATCATGTCATCAACTATACTAATTTCGCAATTGCTTCTGTCTTATTTTCCAAAGAATCGAAGGCTATGTTAGTTTACCCTGAGGCACTAAAAGTCGCGGAAACGAACGGAGTTGGTGTGGGGACACCAACAAGACCGCCATCTCTTTGTTGAGATGCAGCAATATAGATTCTGCAACTTAATGAAAACGCCAATGAATCGGTTACCAAGAGTCACGCGGTAACAGAAAATGTTTTTAAAGTCGTCAACATCGATCATAGACAGTATTCATAAATGGAGACCAAGAAACTATTATTTTGTGTGTGTCCCAGTTAGTCCAACAAGCCTCGTTCTAAAGCAACTTTTGTATTTTGTCAACTCCTATCAAGGCTAGTTGGTCTAGAATATTAGAACAAGGACAATAGAATAATGTATTGACTACCATCTATGAATATGGTCCATGATATGAAACCGAAACATTAAAACGTTGCCTAAGAAGAGAGTTCATCTTCTGGGGAATACGCTCAGTAGCCGCCTTTATGTTAAAGAGGTTCAAACCAGTTTTCAAGATCTACTTAGAACCAATGAAATGCGTTCATAATTTGACTTACCGTGTAAATAGATACGATTCTTAAGGTCTTGTTTTCCCTTGCGAAACAAGCTCGAGGGACTTAATTAAGCAGACTCGCCAGCATTTAAGCCATAACTACCTTTTGATGCGACGACGTTAAGTTGATGTTTCGGTGTATGTTGTCTGTGCTTATACTTGGGTCGCTTGTGAAGATTTCTTTCGCCCTCGTTTTGAAAGCGAGGCCACTTCAGAGTCTAACGTCAGACGCACGGCGACATGGTATCAGTTTGTTAAACATGAGGGATAGGCTGGTGCATAGTTAGTGGCTGGTGGTAATAATGCACTTTTATTGACAATTAGGCGGTCTTGAAGGCCTCAAAATGTAAACACAAAAATGTGCTTTTAGCAATGCTACTGTCAGAAAATAGAGCGAGTTAAATGTGTTTTTGTAGAGTATATTTCTGGAAGTGAAGGACTGAAATTGCGAAAATCATCTAAAAATAAATGTCAAACCACTAACGCTTGTGTTTTCACTGTTAAGGTAAAATTTAAAGGTCAATGCACAGTTTGATAAGCGAAAAAATTAGACACAACATTCATTGGCAGGGTTAGTTTTACATCACAACTGCTGGTGATGTCTTGTTTCTTCCAGCGCAGTTTTCATAAAAGGCCTTTAACACCAATTAATTTCTCCTTCCCGTGCTTCAGTCAACGATCACAATGTATGTTTTCTTTACATGTAAATTATGCCTGGTTAAGTTGAAAGTCGCCAATTATTTACAGGCAGTATCGTGGCTTTTTTCTTCACATACTCTAGGTTTAAGCCTGCATACTGACACTTCAATGGGTGAAAATTTTCCGACCCTCGTTAAGGTTACCAGTTATTACTCGTTTAACGAAAAACCCTATGTCAACTTTTAGAGTTCAGTTACGCTGGGAATCCCTGTTAGCTATTCAAGGTCGTCAAAGCTTACACGTAAAACGTGTTCAGTTTTCGAGTTTACATTTCTTTTTATGCCATCATTATCTTGAAAAAAAAGCTATCATTGAAATTGTGGTATCAAGATGGAAACAGAAAAGTTTTTCACCTTTCAAACTTCCTTGTCACAAGTAGTATCAACGAGGTGGCCATTGGTTTTTCCTTTAGATAGTTTACAATTGAATCTTTACTCTTAAATTTGCTCGGAGTACTGTGCCACCTCAGCAAACATGTTTAAAACACCCACCATCAACCACATGTCAGTATTCTCGGCGATTGTATGCTCAATGAGAAATGACGAAACACACTCTTCCAATAGTTCTTCAGAACCTCGCAAATTAAGGGGTATTTGCTACGACATTCTCATTTCGAAGTTCTGACTGCCAAGATCATTACAGTCAACGAAAAGTGACTCAACAGGAAAGCTAACCATTTAAAAACTCTGACTTTAACCCTCCATCAATACAGAATTGGAAGTCAGACTAATTGCATGTAGTTAGACCAGATTGTGAAACAAGCATCTTCGGGCAATCTGCAGAGAGGACATGCGGCACTCTCAGACTACAATTTACACTGAATAATACAGCCGTATTGCACTGTTTAAAAGTTCCTTTGTGATATAACTGTACATGTATATCTCATAGCAAAGTTGTCTTTTCTACGGTATTTAATAAGGTCGAAACCATTAACATACTACAGGACTAAAAGCAGGAATCCGGAATCCGGAATCCGAATCCAAAATCCGGAATCTTGAAACCAAAACCGGAATCCGGAAACCACAAACCAGAATTATCCACAATTCGCGAGAACTACAACAACTTATACAAAGATAAATCACTGTCCACTGGTCAACTCAATTGGTGGATAGCGTTATCCACATTTTGAACAATCGAGGTCTGGTTTCTTGTGCATCTTGATTATCATCAAGTCTCCTAAGTGGAAATCCGCGTCTCAAAGGAGACAACAAGTAAATTAATGATCATAATCGAAGTTTGTTTGTTTGTTTGCGGATTATGTTGTAGCTATTACCTTAGCCTCTAAAATAAAGGTTATAAACGGGCTATGTCATGTTATTTTAGGATGTTTAGGGGAAATCGTTGATTCATCACGAGTTTTAAACTCGAGAATAGTAATGTGGAATTCCGTTCTGGGGAATGGGATTTCAATGAAAAAACGAACGGCCAATCATGTTGTTCGATTTTGTGTCGATTTGAAATCGAAATTCCAGATTTGAAGAACCAAACCCAGATTTCCCAATCGTCTCGCATCCTTTACGTATCTTTCGGTGATGCTTCTAGCATAACGTTTCAGACAGAGTTTGGTCTCAATCAGCAATGTTCCTGTTTTACGGATCTCGCACCAGCATTGTTTTTGTTTTCTCTTGGGACCGTTGTAAGTCCCAAGAGAAACTGGAAACAATTCTTATGCAAAATTTGGGGGGACAAAGAAGGAGTATTGCGGTATTTTCTCAATTGGCCTATGGTCTTCACCGGAATCTCCTGGGGGGTATGTCGAATGAAGCATCGGCTTCCTTAAATATTAGGGGAGCTGGCGAAACGTTATAAGAACTGTTGAGTGATGCAACCTGTTGATTGCATGTTGCATCGATAAAATATGTTGAAAATTATGGGGAGGCCAAAATATATCAAACATCCTTTCAACATACTTGATCAAACATAAGCCTCACCGGGTTGTGGGTAAGGTATCTATGGTAATGAATCGATTTTTAATCACAATCCGCATGCGCACTTGCGACATGTTGGGTGAGACTGGCAAAACGAAAAATTCACACATCCAACACGAGAACAAAAGAAATGTTGGAAGATTTTGAATCGAATGTTTGATGCTGTATGAAACATGTCCCAACATCATCTAACATGTTGAATGGTCATCAAACATAATAGCCAAACGCTAAAATGTTAGTTCACCTTTAAACTTCATTGATTTGCGATATACATAAACATTAGCTTAATCAATACCAATTATCCTGTTTCCGACAGGACCTAGAGGATATGAGGTAAAAGAGCGAATTCCTGTACCCCCATAACAATTATTTAATAATCAGTGATTCTGAGCTGTTTCAGAGCACCGCACCGCACCACCATAGCTAAGACTGTCTTCCAAAAAAATGGTATTGGAACAGCAAGTTTCTTCACGGAGTCCCTCAGTGAATAATTAGTAACATCAGATGGATTGATAAATATATCGCTTCAATACTCGGGTGTAAGACAATTTAAGGATTTAAAGACCATAGTGGTTTTCTGCTGCCTACGCAACTAATTCCTAAACTCAAGGAGATAGTAAGAAACAGCAGAAAAACGATCTTTAGTAGAAAGTTGATTTTTGTTCTGATCAACAATAACAAATTCGGTTTTTGCCTATGGTAAAAGCGATCTTCTAATTGCAAATTGGGTGCTTCGTTTTCGAGTTTTGAGTGCTTCGTTTTCGAGTTGGGATTCCACTTCGTTTTCGACTTAAAGCGCTTATTTCGATTTCGACCTTTTGGATGCTTCGTGCTATGTTCTTCGTTTTCGAGTGCTTGGTTTTCGATACTTCCCCTGCCGTAACGCTCTGAGAGCAGAATAAATAAGTGTGCATGTTTACTGGCTTGCATAGATGTGCATGTTTTCTAGCAGTAAGGCTCATATCTAAATCGTCGGGTATTCTTAAAGCCGGAGACTTTTTTTCCTTTTATCTTTAACGGGCGTAATTTCATTTTCCGTTCATTTGTGATAATGCTGGAGTCAAAACAACGTGATATCACAGAGCTGATAATAGAATGATTTCCGCTATATATTAAAAACTGCAACTGAACAAATCACTTTCCATACGTTCGCCAAGTAAACACGATTCTTCCAAACTGCTGTTTTCTTGTAAATTATTTGCAAAAGGTAAGTTAAGTGCTCCATAGGAGCAATCAATTCTATCCTAACATCACTACTTTGAAACAAAGCATTTATGGTCAGATTGTTAATCAAGATCAGGTTGGCTCAAAAGATGCTCTTCTGTTTGCTAAACTTATGAAAAAAAAACTTCTTCTGGTCACTATATCACTATATCTTAGAACTTGATTTAAAAATAAAAAGTGCGTGCGTTGTGCTTTTGACACCGTTACAGCTTGTTATAGTTTTTTTTTAAAGTTTAATTCATGTTAAATATTTTAGATTAGTTTCACACTGTGACAAAGGAACGGAAACTAAGTGTATGTTTGTAGTACATTGAGGCAAAGATAGTAGTTTGTGAGGCACGGATCATTCCAAGAAAAGAGATTATTCCCATTTTGTTATTCGTGTTTCTTTTTTTTCTTTTTCCTTTTTTTTTAATCAGACTGCAGATTTCGTTCTTTGGTCGCGCTCTAATTACTATGCTGTGTCTTTCTGAGTGACTCAGGAAAAAAGGTCAGTAATTTTCAAGTTCGTCCTAATGATTGTAAATACTTGAATACTTCAAGAGTATTGAAACTAGCACTGCCAAACTGCCAACGGCTGTGATTAAAATTCAGGAGGAATAAATAATATCCTAGGCGTGCAGGCTTTACAAAACAACCGTAACGCCTGTTTGAATTGAACAAAAGTTTCAGGCGCCCTACAGTTAAAGTGCTACTATGATCAAAACATCATTTTTCCTTTTTTCAGCCAACTATGATCAAATAAATCATGAATAAGACATTTTATGACGAGTCCTCCGCCTTAAGTCTTTCTTTGCTAAAGTTGTCATTGTGCTGGGTTTTTAGTAATAAGTGACGTTTAGACCTCTGTGATTAAATGAAACGCGTTTTGTCATATAGCAATTGGTAATTCAAATGCAAAACGAGGTGGCGTCAATGCGTAAAGATTCAAGAAGCAATTTTTCAGAAGAAATATTTAAAGCTCTTGTTCTTTCCAAAGTGTTTGTTCACTATTGTGCAAGCATTCTAGCTCACTCGGTTTTCATTGGCAACGCGATGCTGATATTTGCAACTGCCTCACTTGATATGAGTTATTTGATTGTATTTGTATGGTGATTAAGCAAGTAAAGCAGAACTGTTTTGCACAGTGGTTGACTTATGAAAAAAGGGAGTGTGATTTGGAGTTATTGGTAAGCTGCAGTCATCCATAACCTCTTATTACTTTATGCTTCTCGCTCTGTTACTTAAACTCAAAGAGCGCATTGTCAGGGTGCAGCTCTGTTTGCTGGGAACACGTCAAGAAAATGAGATCAAAATTTTTGCCATATTTTGGCCACAATTTGCTAACAAAACAAATGAATTATTTTCTCTAGAATCGTGATTTATTTCCACCACCCCTTAACAAACCACCCTGGGAGGGGACAGGGTGGGAAAAACGTTTTTGTTTCGAAGCTAAAAAGCAGACTAAACATCAAGCGTCTATATCTATTTTTCCTTCCAGCTTCATCCTTGATTTGACATTGGATCATCTCATCGAAAAAGGTTTTATTGTCATTTAGTTATTGAAGAATGGTAGATGAGAAGTTCGATGCTGTAGAGCAGCGAATGCTAGAGCTTGCCATTGCGATAAGTGTAGAGGACAGGTATCGTGAAGGAATGGCTCTTTTCCATCTCGGCGGTGCTTACCTAAACCTACCTGATTATCAACAGGCCATAAAGACGTATGCACAAGCATTACATATTTTCATAGAAATAAGCTTTAGGGCGGACGAGGGATCAACCTACGGAAATCTGGGAATTGCGTATTTTAGGCTAGGTAATTTTAAACAAGCCATTGAGTACTACGAAAAACATCTTAGTATTGCTAAGGAAGTAGATAATAGGGCTGGGGAGGGATCAGCCTATGGAAATCTGGGAAATGCCTATTGCAATCTAGGTAATTTTAAACAAGCCATTGAGTACTACGAAAAACATCTTAGTATTGCTAAAGAAGTAGGTAATAGGGCTGGGGAGGGATCAGCCTTTGGAAATCTGGGAATTGCTTATTGCAATCTAGGTAATTTTAAACAAGCCATTGAGTACCACGAAAAACATCTTAGTATTGCTAAAGAAGTAGGGGATAGGGCTGGGGAGGGATCAGCCTATGGAAATCAGGGAAATGCCTATCTTAGTCTAGGTAATTTTAAACAAGCCATTGAGTACTACGAAAAACGTCTTACTATTGCTAAAGAAGTAGGTAATAGGGCTGGGGAGGGATCAGCCTATGGAAATCTGGGAATTGCTTATTGCAAACTAAGTAATTTTAAACAAGCCATTGAGTACTGCGAAAAACATCTTAGTATTGCTAAAGAAGTAGGGGATAGGGCTGGGGAAGTATCAACGTATGGAAATCTGGGAAATCCCTATCTTAGTCTAGGTAATTTTAAACAAGCCATTGAGTACTACGAAAAACATCTTAGTATTGCTAAAGAAGTAGGTAATAGGGCTAGGGAGGGATCAGCCTATGGAAATCTGGGAAATGCCTATCTTAGTCTAGGTAATTTTAAACAAGCCATTGAGTACTACAAAAAACGACTTAGTATTGATAAAGAAGTAGGGGATAGGGCTGGGGAGGGATCAGCCTATGGAAATCTGGGAAATGCGTATCTCAGTCTAGGTAATTTTAAACAAGCCATTGAGTACTACGAAAAAAATCTAAGTATTACTAAAGAAGTAGGGGATAGGGCTGGGGAGGGATCAACCTATGGAAATCTGGGAAATGCCTATCGCAATCTAGGTAATTTTAAACAAGCCACTGAGTACTACAAAAAACATCTAAGTATTGCTAAAGAAGTAGGGGATAGGGCTGGGGAGGGATCAGCCTATGGAAATCTGGGAAATGCGTATCTCAGTCTAGGTAATCTTAAACAAGCCATTGAGTACTACGAAAAACATCTAAGTATTGCTAAAGAAGTAGGTAATAGGGCTGGGGAGGGATCAGCCTATGGAAATCTGGGAAATGCCTATCGCAATCTAGGTAATTTTAAACAAGCCATTGAGTACTACGAAAAGCATCTTAGTATTGCTAAAGAAGTAGGTAATAGGGCTAGGGAAGGATCAGCCTATGGAAATCTGGGAAATGCGTATCTCAGTCTAGGTAATTTTAAACAAGCCATTAAGTACTACGAAAAAGATATTAGTATTGCTAAAGAAGTGGGGAATAGGGCTGGGGAAGGATCGGCCCTTGGAAATCTGGGAAATGCCTATCTTAGTCTAGGTAATTTTAAAAAAGCCATTGAGTACTACAAAAAAAATCTTAGTATTGCTAAGGAAGTAGGTAATAGGGCTGGGGAAGGATCAAGCTATGGAAATCTGGGAATTGCCTATTGCAATCTAGGTAATTTTAAACAAGCCATTAAGTACTACGAAAAAGATCTTAGTATTGCTAAAGAAGTAGGTAATAGGGTCGGGGAAGGGTCAAGCTATGGAAATCTGGGAAATGCCTATCTTAGTCTAGGTAATTTTAAGCAAGCCATTGAGTACTACGAAAAAGATCTTAGTATTGCTAAAGAAGTAGGTAATAGGGCTGGGGAGGGATCAGCCTATGGAAATCTGGGAAATGGCTATCTTAGTCTAGGTTATCTTAAGGAAGCCATGGATTACCATGAACACAGTCTTAGTATTTTCAAGGAAATTGGAGACTGTCTAGGAGAGGGAATCGCGTGGTATTTGCAAGGTCATGATCATGAATTGTTGGGTTCCTTGATTAATGCACTCAGTTGTTATCGTTCAAGTATAAAACACTTTGATGAAACAAGGTATAGTCTGAAGTCAGAAGATGAATTAAAAGTAACTTTTCGTGATTGTTATCGCGTGTCATACACTGCTCTGTGGAGGACACTTTTGAAGAATGGAGAGATTGAAGAAGCTTTGTATGCTGCTGAGAAAGGTCGAGCACAGGCTTTGATGGATATTTTGCAAGATCAATACGGCATTGACTCTCAGTCATTTTCTGCACTTGCTGCATTAGAGCTTTTACCTTCACAAGCCGTTTTTGTGGCACTTGACGAGAACAAGATCACTTTTTGGGTGCTAAGGAAAGACAGCAAGATCAGCTTCGACAAAACGAAATCGCAAATGGAAGTGCCGATTTGTTGATGGAAACTATTTTGAAAGTGATTGGCGTAGGGGATGGAGTCAAATGCGAGAATCGATCTTTGGATCCACTACGCAATGACCTGTCTTGCAGCAAAAAACGTATCAGTGAGAAAACAGTTCTACAATCTTCATCCTCCGTTAACTCTTTGCAACCGTTGTATGATGTCCTACTCGGGCCAATTGCAGACTTGATCCAAGGAAATGAGTTAATCGTTGTTCCCGATGGACCATTTTGCTTGGCTCCATATTCTGCATTGAGTGAATCTATCAGGATCCGCACCATTCCCTCGTTGACCGCCTTTAATGTGATCGTTGGTGCACCTGAAGACTTCCACAGTAAGACTGGAGCACTGCTTGTAGGTGATCCGTGGTTGAAGGAAGTTACTAACAAGAAAGGGGAACCCATTTTCGAACAGCTTCCGTGCGCAAAACAAGAAGTAGAGGTGATTGGACAACTTCTGCAGACAACACCGCTGACTGGAAAAAGTGCCACGAAAGCTGAGGTGCTGAAAAGTATGAAATCAGTTGCTTTAGTTCACATTGCAGCACATGGATGCCACAAAACGGGAGAAATTGCTTTAGCCCCAAATACCGAACGGAAATCTCCAATCCCCAAAGAGGAAGACTTCATTTTGAAAATGTCGGATGTTCAGAAAATCTCTCTTCGAGCAAGACTAGTTGTGCTGAGCTGTTGTCACAGTGGCCGGGGAGAAGTGAAGTCTGAGGGAGTGGTGGGAATTGCAAGGGCTTTCCTGTGTGCTGAAGCTCGGTCTGTCTTGGTGTCACTCTGGGCGAATGATGACGAGGTAACGTTGCTGTTCATGAGGAGCTTCTACCAGCACCTGGTAGATGGAAAAAGCGCAAGTGTAGCTCTTCAACAATCAATGAGATCTTTGCGGGAGTCAAAGCAGTATTGCGCTATAAAGCACTGGGCGCCATTTGTGCTGGTTGGCGATGATGTCACGCTGGAATTTCCAAAAAAATGGTAAGTGAAGTTCGAGTTTACTCAGAAAACAAGAATACTTTCAAATTGCAAAATTGACGATAGGAATCAAATAGGCCTAAGATGGCATGATAACGAGATGCTACAATAGACAAAAGTAGTTGGGACGGTTATGTAAATGAACCGCACCAGAGCTGTATGTACTTCAACCCGCTTCTGTTAATGCGCAAAAGAAATAGTTTCACCTTCCCTTATAAAGAGCCCTCCCCCCTATTCAATGTTGGAAGGTAACTCAACAATTTCCCACTAAAACCATTTAGTTTTGCACAACATTGAATGAGGGGGGAGGGGAGAGAAGGAATGAAGACGTCAAAAGTGCTAAGCTTTCCAACAGTTTTGTCCATGATTGTAGCTTCGTAGTGTAAACAATTCAAAGTTTCCTCTAATACGCTTTTGTCACAAACGTAATTTCTACATGCCTATCACGCATGCACAGTAGCACACTTGGTGGACAAACTGTTTTCGTTCAGCCTTTTCTGGATTTTTGTTAAGTGGTGAAGATGGCTCATTTTATCACCTCGTGATATCTCTTTTGGTGTTTCCGTTTTCCCATAGATCTCTAAACGTCATCTTTTGTAATGGATTCGAAGACAGCATCGTCCTGAACGTATACTTAGCCATTCGCATGGGCGCATTGTGTATGCTTGAAAGAACCAGCTATATTTAGAGCTGTTTTTATTAATTTTTTTTCCAGAATCGACGTCCAAGATGCTAGAAGACTACCTAGCAGAGCCTGACGCTTCAGTGATTGCCGAACTTGTAAAAACAACAGTAGAACGTGTTAACAATTTTGGTTTTGCCAGTGGAACAAGCTCCAAAGGTTTAGTAGAAGTTTATTGCGTTCACTAAACCAACAGACTGAGATTATTGTAAGTGAAATTATGATAGAAAGCTTAGATCTTTAGTAAAATGCTAGTTTTACTCGTTATTTTGATATTTCGTTTCTCATATAACTTCAACAGTCAGTGTTGCTTCAATGGCGATCAAAATCACAGTGCTATAGTTGAGTTCTTTGAAACCGTTTTTGTTGTATGAGGGTAAGCCAGTTTCGAAAGAAAAGAAAAAAAACACTTTTGCTGATGACCCTTAACATCAGACTTCTAGCGTGATAAGGAAAAGAGACGTGACATTTGCAACATTCAAAGATCACAAACGGATTTACACCAATTTGCACGGTGCATATTTTAAGCAATGATATACCAACTTAGGTGCAAATCTTAAGCAAAGCTGGCAAAGTCCGTATTTACAACCCTATTTACATTGGTGTGCAAATATTGTAGCAAATGTGGACTTTACCAGCTTTGCATATGGTTTGCACTTGAGTAGGTATATCTTTGCACCATATTTTCACTGTGCAAATTTGGGGTAAATCCATTTTTTCGTCCAGTGAAAATAGAGGGGAAACGACGGGTGAAAAATTTTTCCTGTTCTTCTGCATAACAAATGAATGAAATCGTCAGGAATAAAGAAGACGTTTTTCTTTTCTTAATAAATTTCCAAGTTCTTTGTTGGGCTTACTCCCTCGAGTTATCGGTGGTATTTTTAAGCAAAGTGAAAGAATGTGTTTGCATTCGAAAGTAGTTCAATTCTTGGAATAATAGTTATATAGGGAACTAACAAATCGGCTGCAAAGTTAGAAAAAAATCTCTGGAGCATATTCATGGCCACCTTCACAACTGGAAAATTTTAAGGTGGCTCTGAATCCGCTGCAGAGAATTTTTTATACCTTTGCAAAGAGTTTTATCTTTTCTTTCACTTTTTATAGTAGCTTGCTAACCACTTTTGAACAATAAAAAATGGGGGTCACGGGGTTCGTTTCTGAGATACAAGCTTTTGAAGACAAAATATAGGGCATTTTTTAGAAGGCGTTTTCGTTGCTTTGATAAACTTTTACGTCACATTAATGAGCGCACCTTGTTAAGAAATGATTGGTGTCTCATTTGGTACCATAACATTTGGTGTTATGTGAAACAGCTGGGGTAGATTCAATCCTTCCAAATAGTACAGTTGGTTGAAAGTGTTGGTTTGAGCCTCAAGGGAACAAAAGGCTACAGGCAGCCTATAATATGGCCTTTAATTTAGACCATTTTCGTCGCAAGGGTCAAACTGATGGTATTTGGAGATCCGGGTCATGTAACGCAACCGAATGTTTAACTTACGTTTTAAACTGAGACCCTAATTTAATGTAAGGCTCTGTTGCATTTTACAAAAATTTGGTTTTATCAACGGAGTTGATAATGTAAATTGGCCACCGTACAGAGATTCTAAAAGCTGACGTTTCGAGCGTTAGCCCTTCGTCAGAGCGAATCCATTTTGCCATTTTTCATGCAACTTCTCTTGAAACACCATAGCGAGACAGGTTGCAAGTTGCACACTTTACAACTGCCAAAAACAAGGTGAGAGAAATTGCAAAACCCTTCGTGGAAAGTAAAATCCATTGCTACTTTGCGCATTGGTTTTGGCAAATTAGCAACGAAGGTTTCAAGCAATTCGTGCTGTGAAATTTGCCCTGCAACTTGAACGCAACGGATTGCGTCATCAGCCAGTGAAATGTTCCTTTAACCTCATTAGATCATCGAAAGCCAGACAATTTGCAGGAAACGTTGCCAGGTGTAACAACCATCAAGCGAATAGATTTGCAGTGTGAGAACTCTTGTCTAAACAAAAATGAAAGACAAGTTGCTCGAAAAATTGCGGAGTGTAACAGCGCCTTTATGGGTCAAGTAAGTGAGGAAACCATCTAACGTTGGATAAGACAACTCACTCTCCATTTGCTTATCATATAAACCGAATTCATAAATGGCGGACGCGCGCGAAAAAACTGGTATCTAGACATGAAAACGAGACGTTTTAGGATAGAACATTTAGAATTGTGAAGAGGGAATGACAAAATGAGCGATAGACTTACGGAAAATGATATTCCTGGTTCTTCTTTAAGTGGCAGAAGGCCATCGGCATTAAAAAATGATGAGCTACGGTTTTGGCTGAAATGTCGGAATGATTCTGCTAAAGGTTTACGTACTAAAGCTCAACTTGTAAAGAGGTAAATTGTAAACTGTATTAAGCGTACATCCTTCTGTCGTGTATGTCATCATTGTATAAAATGAAGTTACATGTTTGGGAAAACAAAAAAATTGCACTTGTTTTTCTTTTTGTTGTCGTTGTTTTGTCAAGAGTGGAAGAATACATCAGTGAAAGGAAAAACGGTTTTCTTGTCGATCCGGATCCAAATTCGCTGTACACAAAGCGAAAACTTGCGAAGCAGGGTGCGAGTTGTGCTGTTGTCGATTTAAGTTCTGTTGATCTTCCTAAACAAAAATTAAAATTTCCCGAAAGTGGTTGGGGGTCTCAGTTGGAGAAAATGCCGCTTTTTACGAACGCAGAAATGAACAAGTATATCGAGAATAGCGGAAAGCGGCTGGGAAGCAGTCATCATTCTGTCCCAACCAGCTGGAGGAAGGGAAAAACATTCCTGGAGGACGAGTATCTTAAAAACATAGAATGCCCTAGCGACAAGAAGCACTTTTATATTCGCTGTAAGTGCTATCACTGCTTCAGAAAAAGTGACGAACCACATAACCTTAAGCTAGCATTGTGTATTGAGAGCATTGTGTAGGGGAGTCAGGATGGCTTAGTGGTTATCTATCGGGCCTCCCACCACTGCGAGCCGGGGTTCAATTCTGGCCTCGTCCAGCATGTGGGCTGAGTTTCAGTCGATCTCAACCTTACTCGAGGGTTTTTTTCCGGGTACTCCGGTTTTCCTCCCTCATCAAAATCGACTCACAGCTAATTAACATCTAGCTATGGTGCTGTGCTCCGACATCAAACATGGACTGTATAGCGGCAGCCAGAGGCGCCTTTGTATGCTTTCAGTCCGATGTCGTGAGCCGCGCCCTTCGCAATTCAGTCCTCGACTGCAAGTAAGGGTGATTAGCACTAGCAATATTTAATATTTAATATTTAATATTTAATAGTGTATTGTGTCTGGTGATGTGGTGGAATCCACTTGTTCATGCGTTGCGGGTAAGACTGGTTATTGTAACCACTCGTTGGCTCTTATGCTGAAGATGTGTAAATTTTCCTTGTTTGAAAGTAAAAGTACACTAGATTTGGTCAATGATGCGGACCAAAATCCTGAAGAGGCATGCACTAGTAGACTTCAAACCTGGCACAGAAATGGCAGGGGTGATACTATTGTACCTCAACCTGTTATGGATATAATTGTTAAAGAAACGAAATTGAGTGACAATGAAACGCAGCGAGAGGGAGTAAATTGTCTTCTTTATGAGGCGAGAAACAATGTTACCGTTGAAGAGGCAGAAGAAAGAACTTTTAAGGACACTTTAAAGAAAATCAACCCTAAAATGGGGCTGGCCAATGTCTCTAGCAGGGATGGTGAGTTAGTGGACACAAAGTATGGGAAACGTCATGTGGGTTCTATATCAAGTTATCAGCTGTCGCATACGGAGTCAAATTTTGATGTTGCTATAAACATTGATTCAGTTGCTAGACATGACACTAACATTCAGGAAATAAGAGTCTTTTCCTCGCTTCCCTCTGCAATACCAGGGAGAGAGTACAGAATGTGACCTCAGTGATGAGAAAAAAGATCTTGTCAGGAAATTACATTTGGATGAAGATGACATTAATGAATTAGAACATGCCTCAAGAGATCAGGCTAAAAGTGAAACGTGGAAGTCTGAACGCAAATACAGATTTACAGCTTCCAAATTTCATTTAATTGCACACAGACAAAGAAATCATGAGACCTTTGCTAACACTTTAATGCATCCAAAGTCTTTTACATCAAGACATACCAGTCATGGTATTAAATATGAATCTGAAGCAATTCATGCCTATGTGAAACAAATGAATAGTAGATCAATGTCTTTGCAAGTGTTCAGAAGCGGTCTTATTGTTTATCAAAAAGAACCAGTGCTGGCCTGCTCACCAGATGGAAAAGTCATCGATAAAGGCTGCACAAAACCATTTGGTTTGCTTGAAGTTAAATGCCCAGAGACAAAGTATCTTGTAACTCCATCGGAGGCCTGCTCTGATCCGAACTTCTGTTGTGAGAACAGTAATGGAAAGTGTAAATTGAAAGTTACCCACCCGTACTATGCCCAGGTGCAAGGGCAAATGGCAATCACAGGGGCAGAGTGGTGTAACTTTGTAGTTTTCACAAAGAAAGGCCTGTCAGTTGAAAGAATTGCTTTTGATCGCCAGTACTGGCATGATCTAGAAAGAAAGCTTCTGCCCTACTACTATGAACATTTCATTGATTTTGCTGCTGCTGAAATGCTCTAATTAAGGGCTATGATTTATGTTTTGAGATTTAAGTGTTATACAGCAATAGACCATATTCGTATTCTCGGCATTGGACTGGCACTAGCTTGCAATGGAGGCCAATGCGGGGGAATTTTCTCAAATGCAAATACTTTCTAATATACTCCCCCGCATTAGCCTCCATTGCAAGCTAGTTCCAGTCCAATACCGAGAATAAGAATATGGTCTATTGAGTGAATTTGTACAGGCAAACTCCCATTCGGCTTATGTATTGATCCCAAAAAAAAAAAATGACTCTAAAGCCTCATGAGCATCACTTGAACAAGATATTAAAATCTGATGCATTCATTATTATGATAAAATAGGATCTTGGACATTACACAAAAACCCACAAACCGTCCACATTTGGTTTAATATAGGAAATAGGGAAATGGGTGTTACTCGGTCCCAAATGTGGAAATTTTTTTTGTTGATGGCTCGCTCAACATGAATCCGTAAAGAAGCAATAACTTGCGTTTTAACTACATCTTCTGGTCGCATCTGATCATAATGGCCGAGAAATGGAGGGATATTCAATGAGACCCCCAGTGGAAGTAAATCGTCAATCGTAAAGCCCTTGTCAGCCATAACACTATCTCCATCATCAAAAGGCAAGTCTAGGATTCCACTTCTTTCCACGATTTCTCTGTCTGAGATGCTTCCACTATACAACTGACTTAGGAAAGTTATTGCCCCTGAAGGTGCAATTCCTACCAGACCTTTGACTGTCGTATGATTTTTATATGAACTAAAAAGCCTGGAGTTAAGAAACAGGCTACTTGGCATTTGACATTTGAATTCTGTACAGTCGAGGATGACTCTTGAATGAAGGGGTAGTTTCTAAAGAAACTGTGGTACTGCGTCGGTGGGGAAATAGTTTACAAAAATTTGGTTTTATCAACGGAGTTGATAATGTAAATTGGCCACCGTACAGAGATTCTAAAAGCTGACGTTTCGAGCGTTAGCCCTTCGTCAGAGCGAATCGAGGGATTATGGGTTACGTGTAGTTTTTATAGTAGAGTAGGAGCTACGCTATTGGTGGTAACATGGCAACGTGAAAAATAGGAATATATTAGTTAAATGAAAAGCGTTCGTTAATACCGTGAGGATTAAGGGTGCCGATATGAAAGATGAATTTTTGTTCCAGATTCTTGCGGCTTTCCGTCGTACCTAGATGTAGGGAAAGGCCGCAGATAGCCATTGTTTTTTGGAGTGGTTAGGGAGATTAAAATGGCGAGCGACTGGCTTCGATGCATCCTTGTCATTCTTGTCAACATCGCAAAGGTGTTCGCGGAATCGGTCACCTAGTCGTCTACCTGTCTCACCAATGTATAATTTATTGCATAACGTACAGGTTATGCAATCAATGACATTTGCGGAGGTACATGTGAAACGATCGGTGATCTTAACAGATCGCTTAGGTCCCGATATCTTGCTAGTGTTAACAATGAAAAGACAAGTTTTGCATCGTGAGCGCGCGCATTTGAAAGTGCCGGGTTGCTCGTTAGTTTTGAGCGCGCTTCTAACTAAAAAGTTGCCTACGTTTTTGGATGCCTAAACTAAAAAGTTTTTTTGGTTAACTAAAAAGTTGCCTACGTTCTTGTCTTGGGGTATTTTGCTTTGAAATCTTCTGGCATGGTTTTATCAATGTCGTCACGGGTTGGCCAAATGTTCATAGTACCAAAACGAAGGTACAAGAAATTTATCCAGGAAATAAAAATTCTACTAACTGTAGACTGCGAGATTCCAAACAAAAATGCCAAATTTTGCTCTTGAAACCCTCGTCGGAGACGACACATAACCAACAAGACGCTTCCATAAGCATTTACTCGGAATACCATATGGCGCAGAAGTAGAGTAATACATTTTGGTGGAGGTAGTTTTTTAATTTGGCAAGTACGGAACAAAACAAGTAACTGTTTCTGCAGCCAGTTGCTCATTTACAATAACGCGGATAATATACCGGTGAACATCGCTTAATGTTTACAATTGCAACTAAATTCATCAGGGGGAAAGGAACCCCCTTTTAGACCGGGCCCATGGACTTGACCCCTATTTTTTAAAATTAATTTTTTTTTTTTTTGCGTTTTTGCTGAAAAGTGTCTCAAAGCATGTTAATGAGCTTTTTAGCCTTAGTAAAGACGATTTCGGCTAATTTGCTTCACTTTTCTTCCACACTAATAGAAAATTACTTGAACTTTAAATAAAATGTTATGCGCTCCTGGGAAGAATGGAAGTAGGCGGTGTACAGATGCCCACTCTCCGAATTTACCGTTAGTAATCGTGTTTCGGAATAATTTTCCAAAAATTAATGAGCGATCGACGGTGACCAAATCATATTTCTTTGGAGCTAAATTTTCAAAACGGTGGTAAATGAGGCAGATTCCAAAAGTGCATTGATGAGCGTCTGATAGTTGTTACATTCCTTGGCTTTATAACACAAAAGTACTCTTTAAAGGAAAGGATGCCTTTGCAAGTCTTCCAACCGGGTACGGCTCTGATTTTCAGAGCAACCTCGATATGTACACATCTCAAATCTTCCAGGGCAACAAGCTTTATAGATTGTTCTTGAGAATGGCTAGGCTGGTCCGAGCAAGGCATTGAGATTATATTGACTGGTAAGGGGCTAGCCGGGGACGTTTTCAAGTGAGCAATCTTTTGAATCGTGCAATATTCACCTCGTCAAGATTCGTCAGGAGCGCTTTCGTTCCTTCAGCGCTGACAAAGAATTCCTACAAATGTATGTAGAATCGATTTCCACTTTACACTCCATAGATAACAATTCCGCTGGTACTTTAAAAGAAAAACCTCTTTGACCATCAAAAGATTTTTATTCGTATTTTATTCGTCTTTACCATGCACAAAGTACACACGAAAAATGAAAGCCAATCAAAACTGGTTGTTTCAATGATGTAATGATCGAGGGGTAATACCCAATCAAATCATTTTCCATACATTCCAGGAAAAATCACGCGGTATTGAACACGATTATCAACGGTAAATCACAGAGTGACGCACCTCTCAGATTTTTTTTTCGGGGAGTGGGCAGCTGTGCACAGGCTAGAATGGAAGGGGCCATTTGGATTTTACTTAACCCATGAATGGGACCAAAGACACCAACCCACATCATTTTCCAGTGTGAAAATCTATTTAATTTCGGAAATATGGTTTTATAATCAATCACTCTGATCACGACAATAGAAGGAAATGAAATTT
>NC_090879.1:12294784-12304784 GCF_036669935.1 Montipora foliosa
AAAGAGGTTGTAAAACGAAAGTTGTTTATCCTAAAACGCCTCGCGTTCATGTCTAGATACCAGTTTTTTCGCGCGCGTCCGCCATTTATGTATTCTGTGTATAACTTTATTAGAAATCATAAATATGTTCAGTTTTACAAAATGCATAAAAATGCGTCTTCCAAACGCACATACAAAATAAGTTTGTAAAGGTAGAGATATGTAGATTGATGTTTATTTTTTGAAAAATGTTACAAAAAAGCTTTTGCTCATACCTTTGCTAAGCAGTTGTTTTACCAATTTTGCTAATTTAGGCGTTACATCCTCGCCGTTTTGTTGTGGTTTGTTTACCACTTTTGCCATACCAGCGAGCACGCTGGATTCCTCCTTTGCTTTTTTCCTTTGGGGACTCTTCATGCGGGTTTGATACAGATGACACAGATGACACAGTGGATGCCAAATCCGCTTCGCTTCCATGAGCGTCGCTGTCGCCATCAACGGCCTGGTTGTAATCAGGGCGCTTACACATAGGTTTCCGCCCTGGTTGTAATTGTCGTAGGCCGTTTTAATTTCAGTAATCATTGGTGTTATGCTCGCAAGGGAACCAGAAAACTGTTTCAGCTGTTGTTTTATTTCATCCATTTCCTCAACTGGATTGCAGGAAGAAGCGGTGGCCGTTCGTTTCGCTGCTTGATTTCCCGCCATCGATGGAGCTTGTTTGCTCGACGTTTTCTCGTGGTCGCCAGGCGCTTTGCAACTCTTTTCTACCTTTCCAGCAGGGGTTTTTCCCTTTCGGGCAGTTGTTTTAGCAGCATTAACACCCTTTCGAAGCTGCTTTTCAGTAGCCTCTTCAGCAGATATGTGACGTTCGTCATTTGGCTCTACTATGGCGGATGCGCGTAGTTTCTCGTGGTCTTGAGACATGGCCGTTAAATGGAATAAATCTTAGCCAATATTTGCAAATTCTATCTCAAAGAATACTTTAGCCCTCGTACAGACTTTCGTCTGTAAGTAGAGGAAACTAGTAGAATGGCTGAAGCGTCGATGCAAAAGATTTTAAAACGACAACTCCAGCGTAAATCCTTAGGAATGCAACGCTGTAATGATCTTCACCACGCATGCGCTTTCTCACGGGATCGCGCATATGCAAATGACGAGATAAAAATTGAAGCGCGTGCTGCCACTTTTTCATTTGTTTTGCTTTTCTATATTTATACCTTCTTTTATGTAGATTATTAGCCCCGCGGGCTCTTGCAACTTTGTTAGTCTGAGAAGTTTACTTGTGCCAGGAGCACATCACCCGGAGCCTCCATCCAGACTATATCCTTGAGTCAACCTTTGCCCGTATCTTTTTATTTTTAGAACCGTCTGAGAATATTTTGTGAGACGAACGCAAGGGTTTATATGGGAGATTGCGGCTCCGTTTGATGGGCTCCTGCTTGTGCTTATTTCTAGCAAACTCGAAATCATGTCATCAGCCCCGCGGGCTCGTGCAATTTTGTTTGTCTGGGAAATGATCGTCAACATCGATCATAGACAGAATTCATAAACGGAGGCCAAGAAACTATTATTGTGTGTGGGTGCCAGTTAGTCCAACAAGCCTCGTTCTAAAGCAACTTTTGTATTTTGTCAACTCCTATCAAGGCTAGTTGGTCTAGAATATTAGAACAAGGACAATAGAATAATGTATTGACCACCATCTGTGAATATGGTCTATGATATGTAACCACAAATCCACTGGGCAAGGAACGGCCCTATAGCCACCCTTTGAGGGAGACAAAAGAACGTTCATGTCCCCTCTCTTTCCAAGGCACAGATTATCAGACGCACGGGCCATCAATTCAGCACACCAATACTTCCGAGGAGAACACAAAGGAAGTAGAATTGTAAATGAAATACCAAAACTATAAAGGAATTTCAAAACCGCACCAATAAGCGAAAAGGGAGGAAAATCATAAGGGTAAGACATACAGTCCATTGCGCGCAAGTCCTGAGAAAAAAGATTCACACCCCTTGACTGAGGGCTGGGAAACGGAGAAAAGTGACGTAAGGGATAACCATCTCTATCCCTGACAGCATTGGAGTCCAAGTCCAAAAGATCAAATGAAAGACCATGAGCACCACCGAAGGCTCTATCAATAGCCTCAAATGCAGTCAAAAAAAGCGCCGAATCACAACGAGAAAGGAGTTCAGAAGGATCATCCACCAGATTCTCTCCGGAAGGAACGTATAGAAAGTTTAGTTGGATATTACGGGACGCCAATTCAAAAAACAATTGCTTCCTCACCGACGTCAACTGGGAGGACGACTTACTACCCTGTCCTCCCCAGACGTAAATGACCACCTTGCTGTCTACGCGGGCGTAAATCCGACAGTTATGAATGGAGTCCGGTAAAGCTTTGGTCGCATACACCAAAGAAAGCATCTCTTTAGACGAAATAAAGAGACTGAGTTGATCGCTAGACCAATAATCGCCAAGGACCTGGTCCCCAGACGGAGAATGAATGACACACCCCCAACCATGCCCTGACGCATTCGTGGAGAGAGTTAAACTGTGATGTTTCTCATCGCTCCACGGGAGACATTGTTCCCAATTATTGAGGAAACGCCAATGCGCTATTTCCTCCAACACAGGTTTCGACAAAGAAACCATGCCATCGGAGTTTACAAACTCTACCAATGAAATATCTCTACATACTTCTCTGATAAAACGTTTAGCGGCCGGAACAGCCAACGAAAAAGGAATACATTTCCCTTGAAACCTCTGCAAAGTTTTTAGAGGAGCAACTTCCCACCAAGGATACTCTCTCTAAGTCGGGCAAACGACTCAATCTTACGCTCGGGAATTAAGAACGATTACTTTGTAGAATCAGGTTTCACTAGAACAGACAAGACTACAAACAAAGCAAATTTCTAGCCGCGCTCAATCGAAAGTTGGCGGACCTCTTCTCCGGAAGAACCGACCACGGGCCACAGGATGTTAAGAGTTCGCCATTTAACCGATCATCAATATACAACGAGCAAGGGATACCCTTGGACCTCAAAAATCCTGGCACCGAAAGCCCTATTGTATGGTAAACGAAAGGTGATATCTTCCAACCAAACGGTCAAGTAGTGCAAACAAACCACAGACCACCAAAGCTGAAACCAAAATATGATTGCGAAGCTTCTGACAAGAGGGTGTGGTCATAGCCTGACTTATCGTCGCACTTCGTCATAAACGAGTTTGGGTACACAAAGCGAGTCACATCAGACAAATTGTCAAGAGAAAAAGGAGCATCTCTCATCCACAAATTTAAGAATCGCGCGTCCAAACAGAGCCTAAATGAATGAAGGGGGTAGTTTCTAAAGAAACTGTGATGCTGCGTCGGTGGGGAAGTAGTATACAAAAATTTGGTTTTGTCAACGAAGTTGATAATATAAATTGGCCACCGTACAGAGATTCTAAAGGCTGACGTTTCGAGCGTTAGCCCTTCGTCAGAGCGAATCGAGGAATTATGGTTTACGTGTAGTTTTTATAGTAGAGTAGGAGCTACGCTATTGGTGGTAACATGGCAACGTGAAAAATAGGAATAGATTAGTTAAATGAAAAGCGTTCGTTAATACCCTGAGGATTAAGGGTGCCGATTTGGAAGATGAATTTTTGTTCTAGATTCTTGCGGCTTTCCGTCGTACCTAGATGTAGGGAAAGGCCGCAGATAGCCATGTGTTTTTTGGAATGGTTAGGCAGATTAAAATGACGAGCGACTGGCTTAGATGCATCTTTGTCATTCTTCTCAACATCGCGAAGGTGTTCGCGGAATCGGTCACCTAGTCGTCTACCTGTCTCGCCAATGTATAATTTATTGCATAACGTACAGGTTATGTAAAAAATGACATTTGCGGAGGTACATGTGAAACGATCTGTGATCTTAACAGATCGCTTAGGTCCCGATATCTTGCTGGTGTTAACAATGAAAAGACACGTTTTGCATCGTGAGCGCGCGCATTTGAATGTGCCGGGTTGCTCGTTAGTTTTGAGCGCGCTTCTAACTAAAAAGTTTCCTACGTTTTTGTCGCGTTTGAACGAAATAAGTGGAGGTTGCGAAAAGATTCTACCAGTCTCGGGATCATTTTGGAGTAATTTAAAATTATTAAGAATGATACTTTTGAACGCATTCTCATCTTTTTGTGACGTTTGTAGTGATGACTGTCGATCAAATTGTTGGGCGCGATGATGGCCCGCTTTGACCATAGAGACAGGATAGCCACGTTTTTCGAAGAACTGGCACATCTCCTCTGATTTGCTGGAATAATCGGAGTCATCACTACATAGACGTCGAAGTCTAAGAAATTGAGAATAAGGAATGGAGTTCTTGACATGTGATGGATGTGATGATGAATACAACAAATAACTGTGAGAATCTGTAGGTTTGTAGTGCACACTGGTACATAGCACGTTGCCACTAATAGAAACTTTGATATCTAGGAAAGCCAATGAAGTTTCCGATATTTCCCAGGTATATTTAAAAACAAGCTGAAAAGAATTGACGGAGGTTATAAAATGATCGAGTTCTTCTCTGCTAGATGAAATAGCGCCGATACAATCGTCGATGTAGCGGCCGTAGAGTTCAGGTTTGGGGCCGTTGTACTGATTAAAAAGTTGGTGTTCAACATATCCTACAAAAAGATTGGCATAGCTAGGTCCCATTCTTGTGCCCATCGCGACACCATTAATTTGTTTGTAATAGTTGCCGGCGAATGAAAAACAATTAAATTAAGCGTTAAATTAGTTCGGCAAGGCGGAGGAGCGTTTCCGAGCCTGGTTCTTTGACAGTGCGTTGATCGAAAAAGTGTTTAAGTGCTTGAAGACCTTCGCTATTGGGAATGACTGTGTACAGAGATGTAATGTCCATGGTCAAAATAAGTTTGTCTTGGCCGTAGAAATTGAAATTGCGGAAAATTTTTAGTGGGTGTTTACTGTCTTTAACGTATGATGGCAAAGATTTGACGATAGGCGTCATAATCCTGTCTAAGTAGCTAGAAATGAGTTGGGTGGGGCAACTACAGGCAGAAACGACTGGGCGATCTGGGTTGTTAGGTTTGTGAAATTTAGGCAAGAAGTAAATGCACGAAGTTAGAGAGGTGTTGATGATGAGATTAGTGGCAGTGTCCGGTAATTCTTGATTAACCATGAGATCCTGAATGGTGTCTTTGACAATTTTTTGATTTTTGGAAGTGAGATCTTTCTGGATTTTGGCATAAAACGAGGTATCCGAAAGTTGCCGCAAAGCTTCTTTTTGGTAAAGGTCGGACCGTCAAACAACTACCGCGCCGCCTTTGTCGGCCGATTTGACAACTATGTCATTGCGTTTACTAAGATTTTTAAGCGCCGCCCACTCTTCCGAGGAAAGGTTGGAAAATTTAGTGTTACGATTGAATTTAAGTTTGTGAATGTCGTGACGGCATTTTTTGGTGAAAAAATCTAAAGAGGCCAATTGTCCCTCTGGGGGAGTCCATTTAGATTTGCGAACTTGAAGTGTTTCAAGAATATCTTTGTTAGAAGTGTCCGACTCGGCCTCTTTGTCATTAAAAAAGGCTTTTAACTGAACGCGGCGAAAGAATTTTTCAACATCTTGCTTAATAGAAAATTCGTTGGTGCGTTTGGTAATAGGGACAAAATTTAGGCCCTTACTGAGAACAGATTTCTCTGAGTCAGTAAGCGGAAGATTATCTGGAATTGTAACTACGGTATTATGGCTATGCAATGTAGTGTCGTCAGTAATTTGCGGACCTATTAATTGTTGAAGTTTTAGAGTCTTGGTTTGGTGTAAATGGTCAGACAGTCCAGAATTAAGTTCTCGGATTTTAGCGCGAATCGATTGTAATAAAACTGATGGACAGATTTGGAAAGTTCGGAACGGCACTAAAGAATTTGTTTGTCAAGTACGTTTCGTTTTTGGCACATGGCTCTAATTGTGATCCTCATAATATTACGTGAAAAAGAATTTTGCGCGCATCGAATTTGGTGAAGATATTGATTCGAGTGACAGAATGTAGATGGATGAAAGTTTGAGCGAAAACCTTTAGGAATGATTTTAGAATTGAGGCAACGGCCGATGAAATTGATGTGACTACAAAACCTAGTTTTGGCGAAAAAGAGAATGGCTAAAAGGAAAGCTAAGTTGCTGCTAAGTGTGGGAACAGGAAAAAGATAACTTACGATTTCCTGGCGTAGCTCCTTGGTAAGTTTCTTCAACCTTGGCATCGTCGTCTTGGGTCTCCTCTTAGAAATCTGTGGATTAAAAAAATACTAGAGCACAAGATTAGTGGTCGCAGCGGTTGAACAACAAATGAATGAAGGGGGTAGTTTCTAAAGAAACTGTGGTGCTGCGTCGGTGGGGAAGTAGTATACAAAAATTTGGTTTTATCAACGGAGTTGATAATGTAAATTGGCCACCGTACAGAGATTCTAAAAGCTGACGTTTCGAGCGTTAGCCCTTCATCAGAGCAAATCGAGGAATTATTTCAATTTCTCCGGCCAAGACAAACTTATTTTCACCATGGACATTACATCTCTGTACACAGTCATTCCCAAAAGCGAAGGTCTTCAAGCACTTAAACACTTTTTCGATCAACGCACTGTCAAAGAACCAAGCTCGGAAACGCTCCTCCGCCTTGCCGAACTAGTTTTAACGCTTAATTGTTTTTCATTCGCCGGCAACTATTACAAACAAATTAATGGTGTCGCGATGGGCACAAGAATGGGACCTAGCTATGCCAATCTTTTTGTAGGATATGTTGAACACCAACTTTTTAATCAGTACAACGGCCCCAAACCTGAACTCTACGGCCGCTACATCGACGATTGTATCGGCGCTATTTCATCTAGCAGAGAAGAACTCGATCATTTTATAACCTCCGTCAATTCTTTTCATCCGGCTCTTAAATATACCTGGGAAATATCGGAAACTTCATTGGCTTTCCTATATATCAAAGTTTCTATTAGTGGCAACGTGCTATGTACCAATGTGAACTACAAACCTACAGATTCTCACAGTTATTTGTTGTATTTATCATCACATCCATTACATGTCAAGAACTCCATTCCTTATTCTCAATTTCTTAGACTTCGACGTCTATGTAGTGATGACTCCGATTATTCCAGAAAATCAGAGGAGATGTGCCAGTTCTTCGAAAAACGTGGCTATCCTGTCTCTATGGTCAAAGCGGGCCATCATCGCGCCCAACAATTTGATCGACAGTCATCACTACAAACGTCACAAAAAGATGAGTATGACAGAATTCCATTCACCCTCACTTTCCATCCTCATAATCACGCGGTCAAAAGTATCATTCTTAATAATTTTAAATTACTCCAAAATGATCCCGAGACTGGTAGAATCTTTTCGCAACCTCCACTTATTTCGTTCAAACGCGACAAAAACGTAGGCAACTTTTTAGTTAGAAGCGCGCTCAAAACTAACGAGCAACCCGGCACATTCAAATGCGCGCGCTCACGATGCAAAACTTGTCTTTTCATTGTTAACACCAGCAAGATATCGGGACCTAAGCGATCTGTTAAGATCACAGATCGTTTCACATGTACCTCCGCAAATGTCATTTTTTACATAACCTGTACGTTATGCAATAAATTATGCATTGGCGAGACAGGTAGACGACTAGGTGACCGATTCCGCGAACACCTTCGCGATGTTGAGAAGAATGATAAAGATGCATCTAAGCCAGTCGCTCGTCATTTTAATCTGCCTAACCATTCCAAAAAACACATGGCTATCTGCGGCCTTTCCCTACATCTAGGTACGATGGAAAGCCGCAAGAATCTAGAACAAAAATTCATCTTCCAAATCGGCACCCTTAATCCTCAGGGTATTAACGAACGCTTTTCATTTAACTAATCTATTCCTATTTTTCACGTTGCCATGTTACCACCAATAGCGTAGCTCCCACTCTACTATAAAAACTACACGTAACCCATATTTCCTCGATTCGCTCTGACGAAGGGCTAACGCTCGAAACGTCAGCTTTTAGAATCTCTGTACGGTGGCCAATTTACATTATCAACTCCGTTGATAAAACCAAATTTTTGCAAACAGAGCCTAGGCTTGGAGGATTCTACAGTTAACGGAAGAACAAGGTGGGGGAGGGTCATCAACACCTACTTCGCCCCAAACCCTAAACGCACCCGTTCTAACTCGATTGATAACCTCATTACTAATGAATTCATTGAAATTTTTACAAGAGACATGATTACTAAATTGCTTCTGCGGAGGCAAAATTGAAGAATACCGAACTTTCTTATATACACCGGTAAAAGGCTGTGAAAATTTAAAAATATCTACTTTATTCTTTATCCAATCAGAGATAGAGTCCCTTAAGGGGTGTTCTTGAAGGACTAGGTCCCAGGCTTCCAGACTATGTTGCAAACCGCCGGCTATAAAGTATTCGGGGTTTCTTAGACAAAGACAGTCTAAATCCGGGACTTTTCCAGATGAGAGCACCTCACTCCAGGACTGGGCATGTAATGTCGCTCACTCCTGAACGGGAACCCCGTTTACATTCACCCAAGAAGCCACACTTCTAGGCTTGACACCTCTTACTTGAAGTTTAAATTCATCTAAACTGGTACCTCGACTATCCTTTCCCAAAGTAGAGTTTAACTGGAGACTCATGGCCTAGCGCAGAAAAAAGCAAAAACGGAACTCACCCCAGAGAAAAGAAAAACAAAGGGAAAATTGCAGAATTAAATTATCCTACGTCGAGTGAAAATATCAAAATGTGACTTTCATAGAGTGAACAAGAAACGGGGTTTCCGATCAGGAGAGAAGCAACCGCACATGTCTGAAAACAGAACGTCTAGTGGCTACCGTATGCGGCAGACCAGCGGGAGTTGCTCGGCCCCGACCCAGAACAAAGAAAAAAATTACAAAAAAGTGTTGCAGGAAAACACAATTTATTCAAATTTCCTATCGGAAATCAATCACACAAGTACTCAACTACAGCCGCTAAGACAGCACCATTCTACATCGAATTAAAAGAAAAAAACCATAAATGAAATTGCCCCAAACGACCGGAGACTCACTATGATATTATAAATATCATTCTCAAACAGAATCCTTCTCTCTATTAGGATTATAGTCACCATAGGTAAAGAAAAACAACAAACATGAAAAGCCAACAAGACTCTGAACAATCCAGAAAAATATACCATCTATATTTTTGTTTTAAAAACCGCATGAATTGCCCACAGCAATAATGAAAGACGCAAATCAGAAAGCAAAATACAGAGCACTACACACAACCGGTAAATCTCTAGAGTTTACCAACATTATTAAGTCCACAGCCGGAAAAAGTTGTTTAGAATTTACAACATTGTAAAGTCCACCGAAACAAAAGAAACATCACAACATTCCAGAATGCCGCGTAACGCTTGAAAAACTTAATCCAATGAAAACTGAACCGAAAAAAAATATTTAACTTATTCAAAAAACCGCAAAAGAATTACGAAATGAACGCTTGAATACTTTATCCCCTGACGCCTCACAGTAAAAACAACTCACAAATTTAGCCCCACCAGGCACATCTCAAAGGCCAGTATCTCGTATACTTCAAAGGTAGCGTCATCAGGCGGGCCTCACAGGCAAAAACCTCACAGGCAAGAAACCTCACAGGCAAAAACCCATAAGTAGAATTCAACACTATAAAAATCAAGTTAGACAAATTGCTAAAAGTGTAGCCCCGCCAAGCACGCCGCACAGGCCATTAACCCCACAAGCAAAATAAACTTCAACATGTCCTCGCACGTAAGCCAGACAAACGACGCACCACCAGGCAAGCCATACAGGTCAAATAATTCAAACGGACTATAAGATTCCTAGAGAAAAAAGGAGAACTAATACTAGACGCAATAGAACTACCACAGCAAGAAATGATATGGTACCTCAGGATGAGCTTGAGGGGCCGCCACTGGTTGAGCCTGAAGCTGTCCCGCCGCCTGGTAAACCCACACGTAACCCAGGCT